>NW_025106750.1:0-63325 GCF_013123115.1 Colletes gigas
ACCGTGTGTGATCGAAACGGATTATTAATGGAAATGCATATCAATGTGAAATTAGATATGTTTGAATATAAAAAATAGAGACTGCGTGCATCGAGGAATATTCTATAAATGGAGACACCTGTTGGTAGCATGTGAAGTTCGTAAAGTTTGCATTAAGATCGACTTTCCAACATCACGCGGCTATTATGCACCCCTATTGCATGCATGCAGCAGAGAAACTACGGTCATTTTCTCGTTACGAAGCTATAATCACAGCTTCCATCGTATATGTTTAATTAATAATACCTTATCAATTCTTTAACACTATTCTAACATCATACAAAAGAAGCAGAAGTTTTATTTTAACACAAAGATCTACGAACAATGACTGTAAAACTTGATAACATATATTTTTTGCTCGAAAATCGCGTGAACGTTGTATATAGATATCCCCTGAAGGAGCCAAATATTTATTCATATTTCTGATTTGTCTGATATAAAATTTCCTTATGAAATCGTTCGAATACATGGAAGTTACACTCGTTTATGCTGCATTAATTATTTACGTTCTAAATTAATATAAATGTGACAGAAAATATCGAATATCTCTTTGAAAAAAAATTAAAAATTATTATCGAACATCGTGATTAAAATTTTGAAGAATTCAACGTATTTTTTGGTTAAAATAATGATATATAAAATATTTCATAATTACATAATGTTATATCGTGTGATTATTAAATATTTTATGTGATTAGTGATTACATTCTGAGTCTCGTGTTGTATATGCTTCTCTCACACTATGGTAATATATTCCATCGAATAGGAACCGTATGATGGACAATCAGTTGAGGGTAAATATTAAATAACAGGTGCTGCGAGTTTTTCTTTCCTTACGTGACCGTACGATGTATTATTTCCTCTGTACGACACAAATGTATAATATTATTCTCCTAATTTAACGTCGATGAATCTTTCAAACCCCTGTTTATCCTAATGAATCTTTCAATTTCTTGTTTATTCTAGCCGGTTGAAACGGACTATTAATGCATATTGCTCGAACGAAAGAGGAACGTCGATCATAGAAAACTGTTACCTAAGAGTACATGGTAGTCAGGGGCGTGAAATAGAAACAAACATCTATTAGCGGCCGCGGTTCAGTTATTATGCACCCCTGGCATTGGCTCTACGCCAGAAACGGCATAAATTGCATTTAAATTACAATTCCTGCCACTCACTTACCGCCACCCTATTAGAGGTTATGAATGGATACATATATATAAAGTTTATTTATATCAGAGTATAATATATCATATTTATAAGTGAATACATGTACAAAGCTTATTTATATTAAGTTATAATAAAACTGAACAAAACCAACACCAGAGATTACAAAATACTACATGCCGCCACATGGCCGGGGAAAGTAAAGTAAAGCGCGCTCACAAACGGGGAAACCCCTCGCTATCACCGGCTACAGGCGCGCCAACAATGCCGACATTGGCCGCATTTCCAACACACCCTTCACGAGAACATTGACAGTTCAAGGGTGAAAAGTCGAAATAAATAAAAAAGGTTAATGTTGGAAGAATCGACGTTGATCCATTTCTCATTACACTTTTCGACTGTTTTTTCTTAATTTCTGAAAAGAATATTCTGCGTAAATTATTACACAGAGGATAGGGTGGTATTTTGGCCTCTTTTTATATTTTTTTAAATCTGATTTGTAGTTCATAAATTAAAACAAATCAATTAATAATATTAATTTTGGCTCCAATAACAAAAGTGCACGATTGTACTGCTGTTATATCTGTTTCTGTGATACCAAGTATTGTCATTGTAATTTTCTTTAATTTCGAAAAAGTGATTCTCCATATTAAGTACTGCAGCACACAGTTTGCCGTTTTGAATTACTCTTGCAGGGAGATTTACGAATTAATTAACTACGTTGAGGTTTCGAGTGGCCCTCGATTGTCGTTCAGAAACAATGTCGAGCGTTGCCTCTGTTAAAACTAATTCCAGAATATCCAGGTTATGGAGAAAAGCATAAAACTTTTATGCTTTTAAAATAAATAAATTATTATTTTTAAATTATAATTTTAAAATAAAAATTTTAAGCATAAAACATACTCTTGACAAATACCAGTTATACAAATCTAGCGTCTTCGAGATTTTCAGAATGGTTTGAAACTTTTGTTTTCGTCGAAAAATTTAGACACCCTCCATCGATATCTCTTAGAAATTCGTTTTTGATTTTTAATCATTTTGTTTGACGATCTACAGAAAACTTGTTTAATACTTTTTTGTAGGTATCCATAAACTCTACTTCCTCCCAAAATTTCAATCCAATATATCCACTGTTGTAAGAGATATGACCATTTGAAAATTGGACCATTTTTATGGGGGTTTTCCTCACTTTACGGGGTTAAGGAGTAACTTTTCGAATATTCTTGAAATGTCTACGTATTCTGCACCAAAATACGCGTTGTTTGCATTTTTTAACTTTAAAATCCTCCAATCCGTTCAGAAGTTATGACGTTTTGAAGATTTGCTTGAAATTTCAGGGGAATCAGGCATATATGGACAGAAATTTGGTAATGAATTTTTTTCTCGAAAGAGAGTAGGATTTCGGGGGCATGTCTATTGACCAAAAATGATTGTAATTAACCTCCCTAGCTGAAAATAATTTTTCCAGAATGATTTAAAATTTTTTAATTTAATTTTGTTAATAACTTTTTAACGAAATCTCGATCAAGAAATTGATATTCTTGATTTTCGTCTTATTTTGGCCTCTAGAATCTCCCAGATGTAGCCGAACACCCTGAATATTATTCCACTGTAAAATTGAAAATCATAGTATATTATGTCTTACATTTCACATTGCGTTCTCGAACGAACTGACTCCATTCCCGTAGTACAGCCACTCTTTCCAACATATAATGGCTACCAACTTCTACTTTCAACCTTATTTTCAATTATGTATAGTTGCAAGCTTGTAAAAAGTAACCTCGATTAAAAATTGTCGGAATTAGGTCGTGTTTGGACTCGTTTCCATCAGGAAAGCCTCCCAAATCGATCGAAAGCTATCTGATAAAGATATAACCGAAAATATAAACAAGTTTCTTCGCTTGGTGCAGACTTGAAACGAGGATCGTTCTCTTTGACCACCAAAGAGTTTGCTGAAAGCTTTCGTCGCGCTAATTGGGCTATTAATTTTGCCGAGTGTTTAGGATGTCCCGCGTCCCTATTTAGAGAAAATAAGGAGCGTTAGCGTCGCTGAATGAGATCCTCGAAGGTTTCACGACTCGAGTTCTTGCACTTAAATGCCCCGGTTCCAGGCTCCCAACTGTAAGCCGTGACATTCGGAAAATGACTACGACTCTTTGCCAGCATTGCAGCCAGTCTCATTTGGAGTCTGAGATCGCTACTGGACACTGTTGAACGCTACTGGGCGCTACACTATAGAATTCTTAGGCCCCTAATAACGCCAACTGCAATGCTGGTGAACCGTCGAAACAATTTTCTAGAAGGACGCTATTTGCTTCAAGAGCTTAAGACTGTATAAACTGCAAGAATCTCTTTTAGTAAACTTTTACAAATTCTGATTCGATCGTTTGTAAGATACAAACAAATAAGGAGCCTTTATCTCGAGTCCTCGTTGGATTTAATACTATCAGTAGCACAGAAGAGAAACTCGCTTTCTATATTTTTTGCGACAGACATCGCTATTCTTTGTAAATTATTGTGGTTCATCGCACCTTGCACCGTCACAATTTTATTCGTTCCAGAGAATTCGCTTAAAATCACGCAGGAGCACGGGGAGGTAGTAAAAAATTATACGTCTCAGTGTTTCAGGAACAAAAATGGAAGCGTTTACTTTAATGGAACGTGGGAATGAACCAAAGGCAAAGAAAAGGTTACAGGACTGCGCGTGCACCTCTGATCATACATTATTTTCATGACCGTAGCGCAATTTGACGTTCACCTGAAAAAAAGGAAAGAAAAAATGGCAGCTAAAAGGCCTCGGTACGGTTTTCCTCTTCCAGAAATGGATATTGGCTAGCGTCGCGGCCGTTTCACGAAAACCGTCCAAAATAATCGTTACCTGCCTGTCCCATTGTCTCGTTCGCATTAACTCCGGGGCTGGTATCGCGGGAACCTAAGGAACGATGCTCCTCTTCGGCGTAAAAAGCACGAGTGCGTCGCTGTACGGCGCGGAACTCATTTCCCCGCGAACCATTTCCATCTCGAAAACGAAGAACGTCGGTGGAACGGGACGAAAGTGGAGCATGCGAGACGCGCGTCGAAACCTGTTACTCACGAAAGTGCTTCCGTGACTGTCTCCAGGTTGTACAACCGTGGCACACTCTTACAAGTGGCTCGAAAACACGCGACCGGTTCCCGTGGTACCGGAATCGTTGCCTGTTTCGCGAACAATCTCACCTTGTAATCATATTTGCTTAAACCACCCCCGTCTGACCATCGTTACTTCCGCTGGACGCTCTCTCCGCGTAAAACTCGAGCAAAAAGCAAGTTGAAATTCTTTTTTTAATGGAATGGATTGAATAAGGGCAAAGATTGTTGGATTAATGTCAAAAAAGTCGAGTGTATTTGGCGAACCTCGTCAGATGGGTTCGATTTCGTATTACGACGTTCACTGAGATTAGAATGTAAGCAACTGAATCGTACCGTCGCGGCGGTACTGGCCAGGTAGTCGCGTGAGTTTTCTTTTAAACTCTGAGGGGTTGTAAGGCCCTCTTAACCCTCGTGGTACGCGGGTTCCTAGCCGTCGCACAGTGGTCCCAAATGCCGAAAAGTTGGCCTAAATATGAAGGAGTTCTTCAATTTAGCTAAAAATTTGTAGGTAGGGGTTATCGAGGTCGCTGATTACGAATCAAAAGTCATAATTAAAAAAAACAAAATGGCGGCTCCGATATAGCTCACACATATGCGAAAGAAATGTCGGGATCACCTGAAATTTGATACATAGTTACTATCGAGGTTGCTGATTACGAATTAAAGGAAAAATTACAAATAAATAATCAATTGCATTTATTAAATGAAATGACTCCAAAACATCTTACGCCAATTATATATATACTGCTAAGTTTCAAGCAGAATCATATTCATTATCAGATATGTCGCTTTCTGTGCTGAATTCTGTTATTAACATTGCCGGTTGAACTAATAAATTTAACGCCTTTTCACAATGGTCCCAAATCCCGTAAAGTTGGCCAAAAGAGTATCGAATTTTATTACTGATAGTTTATACGTTTAATTACAAGGGTAAAAACACGTCGGATTTCGGAGGTATGTGTATTCACCAAAAATGATTATAATTGAGCCCCGCAACCAAAAATAATTTTTTCAGAATGATTTGAAATTTTTTAATTTAATTTTTTAATAACTTTTTAATGAAGCCTCAGTGAAGAAATTGATACTCTTGATTTTCGTCTTATTTTGGCCTCTAGAATCTTCCATTAAAATTTTTCCCAGGGGTGGCCGAATACCCTGTATAAGTAAAAAATCTAAATGAAAACGAAAGAAAGAGAAAACGAAAGACAATACCGCACAAATGTTTTATGTCTGTCATAAAGTAAGGCAGGTATAAGGCACAATTTACAGCTTACAGCAGTGCCTTCATATTATTTGATTCTTAGTGCTTTTACATGGCAAATGCGAAAAAATGTTTTAGTTTGGAATTCTCAAATTTTATTAACTATTTTCGAAATAAATAATTTTTCATGTAAATAGTTTAATGCAGATTTATAGTCAATAATGAAGTAGATCAACTGGTTCATTGAAAAATATACAATATTTAATAATGAAAAATTATTTATGCATTAATTTCAAAATTTATTAAATCTAATAATAAGTCCACCCAAAATTATACATTATTTATTTTAAAAAATTTGTTGTATCTGCCACAGTTTCCAAGAAAAAACCGCGTGATTTAGTAACGCGGTTACCCTCCATTATAAAATAGGGTGATACGACGTAACTTGCAAAAACTTGCAGCTAATTCTTGCAAGTTCTGCAAGGTGAAAGTATCACATACAAGCCTGAAAAAAAATGGCAGCGGGATCTTGAAGGATGAGCAACTTTTTGCTTACTTGTTTGCGATCCATGCATGAAATTTTACATTTTATTTTCAGTAATGAATGTACCGGTTTAAAAAATTAATGGATAACAATTTTTAATATGTTAGTACTCAGAAATGTTCTACTTAATTCCAGGAACAGCATCTATTTTGCAGAATTGAAATTGATCTCTTCTAAAAAAACTTATGCACTTTTCACTCTGCGGTACGAATTGACGCCTACGCTCCTGACAAACGACTGACTAACGAAGCCGAAGTTTGGATCGCAATTGCCATCCAGGTATAAAAATATGACTCATTTCATTTTCCCTACCCTAAAGAGACATCCTTAAACTGCCGATTCCAACAGGTAAAACCTCCATACCGAAAAATTATTTTTTGGGGTTTTGCCAACGCATCCCAAGAAATTTTCACGAGGACTTTGCAACCTTGCGTTTGGTTAACTTCGACATTGTTCTTTAAATTGCTGCTTTCGCGGTTGACACGAGTCCTCGAAAGTGTCACGATTGTCGTATCCGTCATTAAGGGCCCCCGTCACGTATTTTATGGTAAAGGTGCCGTTGGATCTCGCATTCTCGAGTGCAATATTGGCCAAGGACCAATTTCAACTCGAGTCGGCACCTGATCCACCGTCGTGATTCTCTTTAAGCAGCCCTCCACGGTCTTCTTAACCATCGACTTGATTTCTTCCGCCTCCCGCATCCAGCCTTCCTGAAACGGGAGCGTAATAATCATCGCAATTCTGTTTTACTGTCCGTGAACGTGGTTGGTAACGCGGAAGGGAGATCCAACGACAAGGCTGCGCCAAATAACCGGAACAACGGACAGAGGAACTGCTGGAAATCGATGATACCGGCTTGCACCGCGATCAAAGTCATAACACACGAAGTATAGGATAGATCTTATGGTGATGTCACACCACAGACTAGGTGTACGAGTGAACATTACACCTTATGGACTTTCGTGGCTGAATCTGACTACCATACTGACTTGAAAATTCGGAGGTCTTCCCATGGATGACGCTTGGTTGACAAATTAGTCACTGAATTAATATCGATGGGCAGACAACTTGACTATGAGAGGTATTGAAAAAGGCAATCCACTATTATGAGACAGCAGACCACTGCATGAAGGAAACTACCCCCTCCCCCTTCCTTGTATATGAATTCTGGCGCTTCGTAAAGCTTCGAGGATTCAATGAGGAAGTAGTTGATTTTAATGGTTTCCTATTTCATTGTAATTCATTTATGAAGTCGAGCTCATGCATACCTACAAAAAAGTATTGAACAATATTTCCCGTAGAGTTTCAAACAAATTTATTAAAAATCAAAAACGAATTTCCAAGGGAAATCGACAGGGTGTAGGTGTCTAAATTTTTCAACAAAATTAAGAAATTTCAAATCATTCGGAAAAAATTATTTTCTGCTAGGGGGTTAATTACAATGATTTTTGGTCAATAGACATACCCCCGAAATCCTACCCACTTTCGAGAAAAAAATTCATTACCAAATGTCTGACCATATATGCCTGATTCCCCTGAAATTTCAAGCAAATCTTCAAAACGTCATAACTTCTGAACGGATTGGAGGATTTTAAAGTTAAAAAATGCAAACAATGCGTATTTTGGTGCAGAATACGTAGACATTTCAAGAATATTCGAAAAGTTACTCCTTAACACCGTAAAGTGAGGAAAACCCCCATAAAAGTAGTTCAATTTTCAAATTGCCATATCTCCTACAATAGTGGTGAGGGGGCTGGAGGTTCAAGTGACAACCCGCAATCTACCCCAACAATTATTAAATAGTTTATTTCGCGGGTGTCGGGGGTGTAGCCAAACGTAGGTAAAATTGATACTATAACTGGCTTCGCAAACGCGCGACGTCTTAACCAGACTCGGATCTAAAGTAGACTGGGGGTCTTTCTTCTCACGTCCCCTGAATATATACAATTTCTTACCCTAATAGCAAAGGTAGAGAAAAAGAGACAGGACAGAAAGACGGAAAAACGAAACTGGAAAATACTCAGTGTAGGAAAAATTTAGCGAAAGAGAGTCATAAAAGTCAAGAGGCTCGCCGGGCCCGGATCAGGGTGGTCCGAGGCCTAGGCGAAACCTTGAAGGAAAACAGACGCCTCGCACGGCTCTGGTCGCCAAGTGTTTAACAGGACGACCAGGCTCGTACGAGACCCTGGGAAAATAGAAAAATAGAAAGCTTAAAACTATCCTTACATTCCATTCCCATTCATACTCTGGCAAGGGCGTAGTGGTTATACAATGGCCGCTACAGTGGATACATTGGATTTAAATTTTGGGAGGAAGTAGAGTTTATGGATACCTACAAAAAAGTATAGAACAAGTTTTCCGTAGAGCGTCAAACAAAATGACTAAAAATCAAAAACGAATTTCTAAGAGAAATCGTCAGGGGGTATATTTTCGGTGAAAAAAAAATTCAAATATTTCTAAAAAAAATATTTTTGGCTGCGGGGGTCAATTACAATCACTTTTTGTCATTATAGATGGCCCTGAATTCCTATCCACTTTCGAGAAAAAAATTCAGGAAGATGCCTAAATTTTTCGACAAAATTAAAAAATTTCAAATCATTCTGAAAAAATTATTTTTAGCTAGGGGTGTTAATTACAATCATTTTTGGTCAATAGACATACCCCCAAAATCCTACTCACTTTCGAGAAAAAAATTTGAGAATGTGTGAAATTTCTCGACAAAATTAAAAAATGTAGTTGTACAGGTATCGTATTAAGCTTGTAATTAGTAGATATTCAAACGTCAAGGCTCAATTATCAAAATTCGTCGTAAATCTCCTGGAAGAAAAACGGTGTCTGTGTATTGAAATTTTAATTTCGTGCTTCTGACAGTATTTCGACATCCGTCAAGTATTGACAGAAGTGCCCATATTTCATTAAAAATACACGTCGGTGTTCTAATTAAACTCCAGAAGTCATCAACCTTTGAAATTCACGCAACAGAGTACCTACAATACCAAGAGAGACCCATTCCCGTCGTACAGCCACTCTTTCCAACATATAATGGCTACCACCTTCTGCTTTCAACCTTATTTTTAATTATGTATAGTTATGTGGCGTCGCCTCCCATGCTCGCCACCAGAGGGGTCGCGCTCTCACAAGCGCTCGACCGACCCCTCCGTTGCTATATATACACTCCTCGAACGACTTCCCAATATCCCAGTCGTCTAAGGCAGGGCCTGCTAGAAAGCCTTACTGATGAGTCCACTGGCAGGCCCGGACGAAACGTGCCCCCTCCTTTCCTTTTCTGTCCTCCTACGAATTCTCACGAGATCCTCTACCCTCAGCGAAGCAGCGCCACAGTTATAAGCTTTTAAAATGCAACCTCGATTAAAAATTGTCGGAATTAGGTCGTGTTTGGACTCATTTTCATCGAAAAAGCCTCACGAATCGATCGAAAGGTATCTGACAAAGATATAACCGAAACTATAAACAAGTTTAAATTAAACTCTAGAAGTCATCAACCTTTGAAATTCACGATACAGAGTACTTAAAGTACCAAGATGCACGCGAAATAAGTTTTTTTTAAGCAGTTTGAAAGCCAAATTAGACCAGAAATATCGAAATCTGTTAGCTCAGGTAGTCGATATATCAATTTAATCGAATCCATAACACGTGAGGAAGAGGCTCGCATGCAAAACAGCGTCTGTCGAGAGCCTTCCCGCCCCGCTGATGGACGCAACAACCCTGATCGCATCGCGTGCACATGCTAGCGAGATATCAACGGATCCGTGTGAATTATGACGTCTTCGTTAAAACTTACTTTCCCCAACGAACTGCTCGTGATCGTTGTTGACAGCCGTTTAAAATATCGATGGAAGACGAACACGAGAACCCACTCACTTCCCAAAATAATTCCTTGACCGTGGACCCTCGGGGGAAATCGAATATTTATTTCAAAAGCTCTCGGTGCAATTTATCAAAGCGTCGCGATTGTTATCGAATTAGCGTGGACCGTGACGTTTTAATTAAAAGTTCCTAAGTTACAAAGATCGAAACGTTTTCCTGCCAGCGACAACTGTTGACGTGGAAATTAATCGAGTGGATTCGTAAACGATATTATAACGCTGTGGAGGGGGCAATGTTTCAAGCTCGTTAGTAGAATTGTTCGAAGACATGTAGGGAGCAGAAAAAGATCGATGAATTGTAAAATCCTCGGGGCTAGAGGCCGCCAAGGAGAGCAGCTTTTAACGAAGTAACCAGGACTTAATAAGAAGGTTGCGCTATTAGGTCCTAAGTAAACGAGTTAATCCGGTACACCTGCCCAGCCGGGAAGTATAGCGACGTGCACCAACATCCGACAAACGTCGAGTCCTTTTAACTTAACGATCTCATAAACCAAGATTTTTTTCAACCTTCCTTTTTCCCTACCGATCAATTTATAAATACTTACCAGCCACCGTTGCAACCCCGGCGTTATTATTCCCTTGTTCTCTCGCGTTTAATTGAGGGTTTCTTTGTGGCAGCAGCGCTGTTACTTCGTCCCCCGTGATTACATCTTGCGAGAACGGTCGTTAATAATTGTAGAGCTGAAACGTAAGTCTCATTTCGCCTCGTTTCCATGTTCTAACTCATCGATGATGTTTCTGCTTCGAAGAGGAGAAAAAATCCAACTTTCAAATTGCAAATTGATTGCACACGGGAACTTTAGACGCGGTAACTCAGCTTTAGAGTTACTGTAAGCGTAAGTACACGTCATACGATTTAAAATTGTACTATATATCAGTTCCAAAATAATCGAGTAAACCTCAGATGATATAGGGCTTGGACACACAAAGCTTTCTTCGCCATGGTTAATAACGCAACATCCTTGCACGAAGTGTAACGTATAAATTACGCTGTTCACGGGCACACAGCAACCATGGATATCGTTTTGATTGCATCGATTACGCGGCAAGGCACCGTATATCACAGAATTGAATGTTTCGATCGGTGGGATCATTGCCAGGGCCAAGTGCCTGTTACCCAACCGATTACGTCTTACTCCCTGATACCACACCTCTAGCCGCGGTATCTCGCGTATTAGGATAAACTGCCGCGATTACGACAGCTGGAGCCGGGGCTGTATTTCGCAATTTTTCTGTCGGGGCTCCGTGGGCTTGTGGACCACGCAGTAAATTCCACCGAGCTATTTATGACCGCCTTACGCCACTTCTGACGCTTCGAAAGTGCAGCGATGCACGTGAAATGCAGTGGCTCTCATGCTTGTGCCTTCGATCCACCTGTTAGTTGGTCGAATTATTAATTTTGGAAGCGTGGGGAGCGTAACAATAAACTCACCAAGCCATCGAAACACTCACAAACATTTGAGGCTTTGTGATTATGACCTAGTGCCCCTAGAACAGCTATTTAATTAGCAAATTCACTTAAATTCGGTGATTTTCATCTCGTCCCGAAACTTTCATCGAACCCTCGAGCCATAAATGTCTATCAGTCACATTTAGCTCGTCGAAAATAGGAATCTTCACGTTGCAGGCACAACGCACTCTTATCCCTTCGATCTTCGTGTTCTGCTCAGCACTTTTCGTGGGGAAAATCTTCGAAAGACTCCCTCCCACCTCTTTGGGGAGAGGCGGGAGGGGTGTGTGGGATTCCCCGCGCCCATTATAACGGGCGCGGGACCTACCCACTAAAAACCCCACGGTGACCCTTCCGCACGATTTGGGAGGATACCGGGAATCGCTCGAAGTATACTTCCGGTATCCTCCCCGTGCCCGCGCTTTGCGCCCACCCGCGGGGGGACAAACGGTCCCCCCGGTAATCGCCCTGTCTCATAGCGGCAGGACGAGGCCACATCGTCCTGCCGCCATCCGTCCCGGGGCCGCGTCTAGTGGCGGCTGCGAGCCCCAACTCGCAACCGCCGCGACCCCTTTTCTACCCCTCGGAGGCCGGCAGCTCATGGCCGCACCAGGCCACCGAGGGTGCCGCTCCGTGCGCCGGACCCGGACAGGAGGCACTGCCACCCCATCCGGTCCGACCCTACGCCGCCTGGCGGGAGGGGGCTCCTATCAGGACCCCCCTCCCAGCCTGGGTCATGCGCCACGCCGAGGGGGCCGCCCGCGTCGCCTGACGCCCAGGCGACGCTCTCTCGCCACCAAACGAGCGCGAGCCTCAGCACGCCGCTGACGCTCGCGCTCCCTTCCCGCGGTCTCCTTCTGCAACATTACGATTTCGCAGAAGGAGGCCACGGCCCTCCACTTCTCCTCGCTGCCGAGCATGGCGCGCACCATGCCCGGCAGCGAGACATCCCGCCCGATGACGCCGATCAGGACACGGCGTTCACCCTCCCATGCAGCGCATACCTCGAGGGTATGTTCCGCCGTGTCCTGCTCAGCGTCACAATGGCAGCAACGCGCCGTCGGCTCCTTCCCTATCCGGCACAGGTATCTCCCGAAGCTGCCATGCCCCGAGAACACCTGTGCCATCCTGTAAGTGAGGCTTCCATGGCCTCTGTCCAGCCACTCATATAGGAGTGGCCGAACAGCCCCGACTGTCCGGTGCCCCGCGGTAGGCAGAGCCAACTGCTCTTGCCACGCGTGCACCACGGACTACCGGGCCTGGCGCTTCAACTCGCCCCAAGCAGGTTCCTGCACACCCGGGACCGCCCCCACCCCCGCGCGACGGTCGACGCGGTGACGATACATCATCGCGTGCGACCGCGCGAGGTTCTGCTCAGCACTTGCTGCGTTCATTGTAGCCTGTTGCAAGAAATCTCACGGATACGTCGTTCAGGCAGCAGAGAACACATCGATAGAAACGTTTAACCATCCAAGTAAGTCTAAAAAAAGGCCTGTGTCAGGTTGTTTGGTTTACATCCTAATATTAAACGATAAGAACCGTCAGGAGGATATCAAGTTCGAAGCAAACGAGGAAACACGAGCTCGAGACACCGTCGTTTCTAATAACTTTATAAACTAATAATAATCTTGGCTCGTTAAATACCCTGGGAACTTAATCGCCGAATTTTCCGTCGCCTCCTAGACGCCTGGAATACAAGTTACCGTGAACTTTAAATCCAGCAAGTATATCGCGTCCCGAGGGGGAGCATTATTTTCGAGCACTGGGGTTGCATTTCTGCGTATTCTGCGTATCACATAGACTCGAAGAACACGAGCATAATTTTAACTATTTTGATCGAGGTTCACATTGTCTCATAATCCGACAATCGCTGATAAGTACATAACTGTTTCACGTTGCAATCGAGTGCATAAAAAAATAATTTTTGAACGCTTATGCACTGTAATATTTATTTTCAGAATGTAACGAATAGCGTAAAATATTAGTTTGATCAAACAAATATCGTTCACTTGAAGCGAGCAATGCTTCTTCCAATTGTGGCGTTGCTTCTCATGCTCGCCGCTAGAGGGCTCGCGCTCTCACAAGCGCTCCACTCGACACCTAACCTAACCTGCAGCAAACCACAGCGCTACACAATGATAAATTTAGATATTGTTGTTCTTGTATTCACTCCAAAACACGTGTATCGTTGACAAAATCACATTTAATTAAACGAAAAATAAAATATGAACCAATAAAATGTACGTGTTTGGCACGTTTGGAAGATTATATTTCGTTTTAACAGCCTCTGCTACCCAATGACACGAATTTGCTTCAACCCTAACCCGATTCTACCGCTTATCTTTGGCGAAGAAATATTTTTTCTTTTAGGAGACACCTTCTAAAGAGTTCAGAGATCATTTCGGTGCAATAATATCGAGGATACGAGTGTCTGGGAATCGCGAGTTGCACGCTTGTCAAAAGTACGGCGGAAGAGAAATTATCGAGTATTCGGTGCAATTAAACTTAATACCTGGGCGTTAAGTGTGCAATTAACGACGTCACATTGCCGCAAAGGCGTGTCAATACGCAACGAGATTTGAAGATCTCACGCACGTAATACACTTTACAGAGTTTCTCATCAGCGTCGCGATACGGTTCATAAATTGTTGCCAACTAAAAATAGCTACTGCGGGAGGAAGCAGTAAGAAATAACGTCTGTTTCATACGACAGGGAATTACAGTGGAAAAGTTCTACCAAATGCTAAAAACTTCCGCGTCCCACTTGTAAATGTTCCGGAACTTTATAAAGAATCGTACTAGAATTTTAATGTATTTGCGTGGCACGTGTATTCCTCGACACGTGCGAGCACCACTGTATATAATTAATAGATTACACGTTTATGCATTTCTTTTCAATTTCATAGCTTTGTTAAAAAGTTATTAAAAAATGAAATTGAAAAATTTCCAATCGTTCTAAAAAAATTATTTTTAGCTAGGGGAGTTAGTTACAATCGTTTTTGGTGAATAGACATACTACCGAAATCCTACTCACTTTCGAGAAAAAAATTCGGGAAGGTGCCTAAATTTTTCAACGAAAAAAAAATTTCAAATCGTCCAGGAAAAATTATTTTCGTTTGCAGGGCTCAATTGCAGTCATTTTTGGTGAATAGACATACCCCCGAAATTCTACGCACTTTTGAGAAAAAAATTCGAGTAGATGCGAAATTTTTCGACAAAATTAAAAATTTTCAAATCGTTATAAAAAAATTATTTTTAGTTGTAGGAGTCAATTAGAGTCATTTTTGGTGATAGACATACCCCCGAAATCCTACGCACTTTCGAGAAAAAAAATTCTTTACCGAAAATATTATGTCTGACCATACAACATATTGATAAGTTCCACTGAAATTTCAAGCAAATCTTTAAAATGTCATAACTCCTGAACGGATTGGACGATTTTAATGTTTCAAAAAGCAAACAACGCGTATTTTGGCGTAGAATAAGAGGAAATTACAAAAATATTCGAAAAGTGAATTCTTCACCTTTCAAAATGAGAAAAACCCCATAAAAATGGTCCAATTTTCAAATAGCCATAACTCCTACAATAGTGAATATATTGGATTTAAATTTTGGGAGGAAGTAGAGTTTATGGATACCTACAACAAAGTTTTAAACAACTTTTCTGTAGAGCGCCAAACAAAGTGACTAAAAATCAAAAACAAATTTCTAAGAGATATCGACAGGGGGTATATTTTCGGTGAAAAAAAAATTCAAATCTTTCTAAAAAAAATATGTTTCGCTGCGGGGGTCAATTACAATCACTTTTTGTCATTATATAAGGCCCCGAATTCCTATCCACTTTCGAGAAAAAAATTCAGGAAGATGCCTAAATTTTTCGACGAAAATGAAAAGTTTCAAATCGTTCTAAAAAAAATATTTTTGGCCGCAGGGGTCAAGTACCATCATTTTTGGTCAATTGACATACACCAGAAATCCTACCCACTTCCTAGAAAAAAATTCGAGATCGTATAAAATTTTTGGACAAAATTAAAAAATCTGAAATCGTTCTTTAAAAATTATTATCTATTATGGGGGCAAATTAGAATCATACAGATGGAATTTTAGGAGAAAACAAACTAAGGAATTCATTTTAGAAATACTGTATTACATAATTTTACTTGTTCGATGAATTTCCTGTTTGGAATTACAATAAGAATCGTAAATACAGTGTGGAAATGGCTCACTTGTTAATAAAATTTGATAAACCCACATATAAAATATGCATTTTTTAAATAACAAACGCGAATACCGAAGTAGGAAGCCGAACGAGCACAGCTGAATGTCCAATATCGCGTACAGATTTTTTTCGAAGGTATGCCCGAACGAAATGCAAGCAACGTGAGTTAGTGCAACAAACAAGATAAAAGTACACGAACGTACAAAAAGACAATCGCAATAACTGACTTTGCAAATCCATGCTGCATCGCACATAAAACCGGTCCAGGACTCAGGTGTGCACTGCAAGATCCCTCTCTCTCTTTGTTTATATTTTTCCAGTAATGTTTTACCATTCATATGGATTTTTCGACGCTGAAATATTAATAAAAGGGTACCATAAGGATTAATCGTGATTTTTTTAACACAAATAACATTTATTTGGAAATAATCTTCAGAGGTCCTAGCAATGCATTGAGCTACTCTGACCTCTTGAATATCTGAACCCCTTAACGCTCAAATTGTTTGGGTTAATCAAGAAAGATCAGTTTTCTTTATTAGATTTGTTTCTAAGCTATATGAAACTACGGTCTTCGTTGTACGTAACGTATAATTTGAATGAAAACAAATATTGTCATCCCTTATAGAGCGTTAGATTAAACAAAGCAGTCAAACTAGGGCATGATCGTTAAGGGGTTAAATATAAGCATCGAATCAATTTCAAAGTATCGAGATAATATGGAACGTTGTAAAGCGATAGAAATACATTTAATTTGCATGTGTAAGGTTGTGTTTTCGTCGCTGAGAGCAGCCAGTGCAATTAACTTCACTCTAAGTGACGAAGATGAACGAGGATTAACGGAATGATTATTTTCTCGTTTTTTCTTTCCAGAATTCCCAGATATCTCTCTTCGAGACAAACATTCGTTTCATGGTAAGCCTGCTAGCCTGTTACGCTCTCACCGGGGACGTGATGTTCCGGGATAAGGCGGCTCAGCTTGGCGAACGGATGTTGCCCGCTTTCCAGACGGAAACCAGAATTCCTCATTCCTCATTCCCTCATCAATCTCCATACCGGGGTAAGTCTGGGGTTTCGCATCGGCCTCGACGTCGACGCCAGCATGTTTTAATGTTAATTATTTCTGATGGAATTGCGGTCCGAAATTTACGCGGCGAAAACATTTACGGGCGAATAGGGTCGGGCAATTTTGATTTAATATTCCTGGGGAATTCCTCTCAACACGATTACATGCAACACCGTCCAAAAGTAACCTTTTTTAGCGTCTTTTGCTTAAGAGTCTGTAAATTTTACACAGTTCTCGTAATCTGCGTTCTTTGAACTGATCCTAGCTTGTTAGAAACGAACTCAGAAAAATTGGAAACGGAACACTAAAAATTCAATGTTCTGCATTCAGGTTAAACGTTTTATCAATTGAATTTTAATGCATTTAATCTGTTTAATGTTCGAAATGTTCGATTTAACCCTCACGTATCCATCAATATACACAAAAAGCGTAAATTTACGCCCTCTGCATTTTTGTTACTATAACACCTTTTACTGTTTTACCAATTGGTTCGATATGGAATTGGATATTTTAATTTATTTGCATTTATTATTTTTTTAAACCGTAAGAATGGTTTCTCAAACCTCCTGGTACTTTTCTGGTCACCAGTCGCAGCGCCATCTATGTGGATGGATTCTTCCTAGGACGCGCCACAATCAAAAGCTTAATACGTTTACTGCCAGATCAAAACCGTATAATATTTGAGAAAAATAAAATTTTGATTTTACGCCATTTTAAGCTACATAACTTAAAATTTGTTACTTATTTTTGTAACCTTGTTAAAATTCCTAATTTGTTTTTTTCAATGTCTTAGCTCGAGAATAAATTTTTCTAGTATCACCAATGGTGAATCCTGCCATCTATATATCACGTGGCAATGAAAGTGTTAATATTTAACACGTTGTTCCATAGCACACGGAATCTTGCTATGTTCTATATTACTCATCGGTGAGGTCCGTTAGAAACGGTGCCGGGGGCAACCGTTTCGGGCCGGGTGCAAAATCGATCGATTGCACGTGTCGCGGAATATTCTCGGTCCTCGAAGGCCCGAGAATGTTCCGCGGCGCGCGCCTCGAACTTTTGCACCCGGCGCGAAGAAAATCCAAAAGACGATCGGGACCAGGGGTATATAGCCAGGGTCCCGATCGCCGGGCGGTACTTGATTTCTGACCAGTATACCACGCACTCGGTATCGTAACACAAAACGCGAAACAATATACACGAACACAATTTAATTATTATACAAAAATATATAGTTTTTCCTGCACACGTTGTCCAGCTTATTTCAAACCCAATTAATCCCAAACGACTTAACAGGACGTAGGGATCTTAAACGTACATTCTTCCGGGTGTCGAAAATATTCGTGACGAGGACTTACGACCCTCGTCGACGCGTCACACAGCAAGCGCGTCTCATCCGCGGAGTGTACGAACATTTGTTGCACCCGGCCCGAAACGGTTGCCCCCGGCACCGTTTCTAACGGACCTCACCGATGAGTAATATAGAACATAGCAAGATTCCGTGTGCTATGGAACACACGTTGACCGCCACACCAAAGCTGTACAATTTTTAACGAGACCAAAACTTCGATTTCAATCAATTGTAAACTGCATAACTTAAAATTTGTCTACTTATTATCGTAACCTCGCTAAACTTTGTCCTATTCAAATTTATTTAACATTTAAATTTCAACTTCAGAATGAATTGTTTTAGTTCCACAATGGGAAAATCTTGTCACCCAAATATGGATGACGTAGCAATCAAGGTGTTAATATACAATATTCAATGTGCCTTTATGGACACTCAAGAACATAAACAAAAATAATTCCAGTGTAGTGGAGGAATGTTTTTTGAAAAAAGGTCGCAAAAAATTCGAATCATGCGAATCTTGGGTTCGACGAAGAAAACAGGCAGTTTTTGTGTCGCGGTAAATTCGTTTCTCTTTTCGCCAGTAATGCATGCGCCCGCGGCGACGAAAAAAGGATTCTGCAGAGAAGGCGGTAACCCCGGTGGTTTTGCGCGCACATTAGAAACGAGAACATCGTTGTATTCGTCGAGTTTAATTGAAACGATTCCGTCAAGTCATGCTGGCCAAAGCGACAGGCCGCGATTAATATGCAAATTCTTAATTGGACGAGAAACGACGCCGTGGAAGGCGTTGGCCTGGGTCACTTTGCCTGGTCTGCATTTTTTCCTTTGATCGTTTCCCATTTGTTAACATTTGCGTTCGGAAACAAACCGTTCAAATCACTAAACCTAACCCAGACCTAACCCAGATCTAATCTAGATCTAATCCAGACCTAACCCAGATCTAATCTAGATCTAATCTAGATCTAATCCAGACCTAATCCAGATCTAATCTAGATCTAATCCAGACCTAACCCATATCTAATCTAGATCTAATCCAGACCTAACCCAGATCTAATCTAGATCTAATCCAGACCTAACCCAGATCTAATCTAGATCTAATCCAGACCTAACCCAGACCTAACCGATTCTACAAAGATTTGGGTTTGATTGGAAAATAGTGTTAAGTACAATCGTCGACGAAAGTGAATAAAATTTGTGAGACTTTTTCGACTTCTCTTGTTTGCTTCCCTCTTATTTTTTAACGTTTCTCTTTGATGTGTTCACATTTTTTCGACTTCCTGTCCGTACGTTCCCTAATTATCTTTACCTGTGTTCGTCGTTTCTGTAATACTTTTCCACTCCGCGTTTTCCGCCTACCGTTTCGCAAATCCTCGACATCAAACGTACTTTTCGTTTGATTTCGCTCTTTCCTAGCTTTCTTCCCCCTTTTCGTTCCCCCCTCGATCCGCAATTTTCCACGAACGATACGACCGACTACTTCGACAGCTCTTTTCGTTTCCCCGTCGCGAAAACTCGCAGGCGAATGGAAATCCAGAACCGTTTTATTTCTCGCGACCATACCGAAGTATTAAATAAACGTTGAAATTGGATTTCCTATCTTTCATATCACCCTAACGGTGGGAGTTTGCTCGCAGAGAAATAATTAATGACATCCTCCGTTACAGTTTTCAGTCACTTTTAAACGTCCTCTGAAATATCATAAAATTACTTCTTCTTTTGCTGAAGAGTACTTTGAAGGTACACAAAAATCGAAATTAAATACAAAATTAACTTTCAGTCGCCGTGTATAAATAATTCATTAATCTTCAAGATTATTTGATTGATGATTATGATCACCATTGTTACTTTTTCTAACTGAGTGTAATTTTTGTACTCGTACTAAATTTCAAAGCTTTCTTCGTCGAATTCCCGGGAAAATTCAATTTATTTTATTAAATTCAATTTTACAAGCAGCGAATATTTGTCTTGGAAAGAGAAGTTAAAGCTAGTTCGTTTCACAACAGTGAGACATCCATAATGTAAATGAAACTGTCTTTGTTCCTTCGTTTGATTGGTTCCCTTTGGTTTGTGGTGTCGACTGATCGAAACGAAATTTCGCCAAAATTTTCAGGCGAGCAAGAATTACGGCTGGGCGAGCAGCGGGTGCAGCATACTGTCCGAAATTGGCACGATGCACCTGGAATTCACCTACCTTAGCGACATCACTGGCAATTTGGTCTTCAAAAGCAAGGTTGAGAACGTTAGAAAAGTGTTGAAGAATCTGGAGAAACCGAAGGGACTCTATCCGAATTATATCCACCCTAGGACTGGAAAATAGGGACAACGTAAGTTATCAGAACAACACAAATTCATTCTAGATCAATTAGTATAGTTTTTTACCTTTTAAAATTAACTTACGCTAATATTTAATGTGACACTATATATATGGGAGACACACGAATAATCTATACGACATAATTCAAAAATTTTAAAGGGGAAGGTTCAAGATTCTCCCCTTTCGTCTTTGCTGTACATACAGGGTGGTCCACGCAATTGTTTCAAGTCATAACTCCGTTATTATTGCATTTACGAAAAAATGCCAAAGGAGAAAGGTAAATGGTTCGAAGTGCACTACATCCGTAGGCCTTTAAATTTTTTTTAGCTGCAGCGGTGCATGTGCAATAAACAATTGCATCGTTTCTTTAAAGACATTTTTTGAAAATATCTCGGGATCTAATAATTTTTTGGCCATAGTACCCTAATCATTTTTTACGCAGAATGAACGAAAGAATCGATCTGTGTAAAAAAAATATGCATTTCCGTTTAAAGAATGTAGTGCACTTCGAACCATTTACCTTTCTCCTTTCGATCCGTAATCGCGGTTTTTCATTCAATTGTAAATCACAGGTACTCTCTAATCGTTAAAAGTTCGTGATCTTTCATAAAATTACGAATTCGATGCACCTTTGCTCTCCTTTCGAAAGCTTTTTGCATCATCCTATTCGTGGTGGTCGTTTAACACTAAACTTACGCGTTGTTAAACTGTTTTAGGATAGTGAAAACTGAAGATTCTCTCCTTTCATCTTTCACGTCGAAAGCTAATCTGAATTTACTACCAAATTTTGTCTGTTTCTTTAAAATAATAATTTTATAAGATTAAAGATTATATAATTTATTTATATTATTTTATTATATTTAAATTTTATATTAAATAAAATAATAAATTTTTAATTAATAAATAATAAATTTAAATTTGCAATTTAATAGTTTCTTTAACTTATAAAAATAAATTCTATTAATACTGAAAGAATTAATTCTTCATTAATAAATTTACAATTTATTCCTTTCATCAGGCACAATATTTTATATTATATAATAATTCTATTATATTATAGGTAGTTGTTAAATAGTTTTTTTGGATCATATAAGGCTATTTCATAAGAATTTCATTGTACATCATTTCAAGATATTAAAATTAAATAATAATTAGTTTTTATTTATAAATAAAATTTTAAGTGAATAGATAAACTATTAAATTTCAAATTTAAAAATATAAATAAATTATAAATTTTAATAGACTTGTTACATATAATTCATGCATGGGGCTGAAACGTTTGGTGACTTGGGCGTTGGCTCGAGCATCTAGCGAGCAACCCTTTGAACGGGGTTGACTCATGCCGTATACGCACACCCGGCCCAATTTTCATTGCCTTTTATGGTAATGCCCCGCCTTAGCACTGAGCATTTTCAACTATATAAGGGCCGCGGTTTCTTACTCGGGGAGCTCAGTTTTACCTAAACTCTTGGCACGACGTTACTGTGACACTCAGGGCAAGATCGGGCTATAATCCCCTTCAAGCAACTATCTACGACTATCTACCTTAGCGGTTTATCAGTGAGTGTCCATTAATCGAGTAGAGCTCCCGCGAACGCGCCGCGTAAAAGCCGATAACAAATCTTTCGCCTTCGAGGCAATTTAGCAATTGTACAACTTCTTGTAAATCCATAGCTGTACTTGAGCATCGTCAAAAATATATATTCAAGTTATTATTCCTTACGTGTGTTATTCACTCAAAGCAACCCTGAACCATATTAACGGTAAGGCTAGGGGTATCTCACGAACCCGGTACACCTTTACCGCTCGAGGTGTACCATCACGACAGAGAGCAAGATCCTAAAACATCCTAAAAACCTACGTGGCTCCCAGGGTATAAAGCCCCTGGTTCGTCCACTCCTACTAGCGGCTCCCATGGTATAGAGCCCCTGGTTCGTCCGTGAAACCATTCATTTTCCCTATAAATCTAACCCCGTGGCTCCCAGGGTATAGAGCCCCTGGTTCGTCCACGTAACCTCCACCTACGGCTCCCAAGGTACAGAGCCCCTTGTTGAGCGCGGAAGCGGACACGCCGCTTCCAGTACCGCGCTCAGCAAAAAAAACCTCGAACAGAGGAAAAAACGCAACAAAGCGAGATTTATGCCAGGGAAGAACATCGACGTTAGGCACTCAAGAACCACACGTGCGTGCCAGTACTCAGCCCTGGCATAAATCTCCAAAACTCGAAACTAGCTCCTAACTCCTCAAGGATTGTATTGTAACATTACGCAGCAGGACTAAACAAAGGCACGGCCAAGTGGTGTTTATGACAGGGGCTGGGTCCGTCTGCAGCGTGCTGGCCAAAAATCCGGCATCTGCAGGCCAGCCCAGACCTCTGCATAAACTTGGCCACATTTTCTCCAACGACGACGACAACGACGACCAGGAAAGCAGGAACGCTACGATCGAAGGCAACACTCCCACGCGACACGCACCCCCTTCCAAGGGCATCGCGTAAGGGCGAGTTGGAAGGGAGGAGACTGATTGGAGTCTTGAAAAGGCCCAGCGCGGAGAAAAACGGGGACTTGGTTCTGCAACATCACCTACGAACACATCTTCGACCATCACGACTTGGTTCTGAAAACTCATCAGCTACGAACACATCTTCGACCATCAGCAGTGTAAAACTAAAAATAACTTGAACCACATAAATAAAGCTTGTACCTAGTCAAACTCTCAAATCACTCATTCTCTAATTCCTCCAGCCGGAATAAGTAAATTATTCCGGAAAGACGCGAGCCCGACGTTGAGTGCCGATCGTTACTCAACGGATACCGCGAGCCGCAACACCCCTGGTTCGTCCGGACCTCCTTTCTTTTCCTAACCATACCCAAAACCACCGGTGGAGTACTGCCCCTCGACCGAATCCAGGATCTCGCGCTCCCGCTCGTAACAGACTATAGTTTAATTAAATGATTTTATTCAACAAATCATAAAAATATTGGTATATTATAATTTCTTTTTGAAAAATTATTAATATGGCAGAATAATGCAATGAATTTAAGATTCTTATATAAAAATTATATTTTATGTTAATAATTTCACATTGATATATATTTACTTTTCAAGATCCTTGTTCACCATATGCTAATAATTGAAATTTATTTTATAATATTACAATACTTGTAATAGTTATTATTATTTCATTTACATTAATAATTATATTAGATATTTTAATAAATATATTTATAAATCGTTATTTATTAAAACATCATACAATTGAAATTATTTGAACAATATTACCTATATTAATTTTAATATTCATTGCATTTCCTTCTTTAAAAACATTATATTTTATTGATGAAACATGAAATCCTATTTTTTTTACAATTAAATCTATTGGTCATCAATGATATTGAAGATATGAATATCCTGAATTTAAAAATTTAAATTATGATTCATATATAATTAAAGATTTAGATAATATAAATTTATTTCGTTTATTAGATGTAGATAATCGAATAATTATAATTATTGCTATTATCAATTTTCAAAATAATATAAATTAAAGAACGTACATAAAATGAGCACCGAGTTGTGTTATGTAGTTTTCATTTTTACTTAAATTTGAGAATCCGGTTTTTATCGCTGTCGAACATAGGCATCGATGACATATTTATGGTTCCAGCTGTTCCCCCGTAGTAAATCGGTTAAGGAAACTATTTTCTCGTCAAATATAGATCACATGTCGTTGGGGGGGACTCGGAGACAGCTTCTACGAGTACATACCTGCTGAAAGCTTAGATTCAGTCGGGCAAGGAGGACGTCGAGGCCCGTCAGATGTACGACGAAGCGATCGCAGCGATAGATCAACACATGATCCAAACGTCACCTGGAAAGCTGCTTTACGTATCGGACAGGCTGAAATGCGACAGGCTGGACCATAAAATGGGTCATCTAGCCTGTTTCGCTGGTGAGTTTTAACAGAAATCCTTTTACTCTTCCATTTGATAATTCCGCTTCGCTGGCATTTTCGTGAAATATCTTGTCTGCGACCAGTTTCTTCTGTTTAGAAATTGATCAGAAGATAACCATAGGCTCCGTGAAATAAATAAAATGTCCGTTTCCAGGTGGAATGTTCGCATTAGGTGCCAAAACAATGGAAAACGAAATTTTTGACAGATACATGTCGATAGCTGCTGGTTTAACTAACACGAGCCACGAATCCTACGATCGAAGCTTCACAAAACTTGGACCGGAAGCTTTCCATTTCATCGAGGGTAATGAGGCGAAGAGCTTAAAGAACGGCGAGAAATATTACATCCTCCGACCGAAAGTAAGTTTCTTTCTTCCTTCCATTCGATATAGAGTTCATTCACCAGCTGTAAAATATATATTCTCAAAAACGAAACAGGAATATAAACGCCCTAGGTGAAACGAGCTGGGAAGTAACGTTTCGACGTAATTTTCTGGTGTTTTCCCAGCCAGGAAAGCTAAAATATTCAATCCTTAGTTTTTCACGTCACTCACTGGGCAAATACGGTCTGCTGGCCAGATTCCGTGGAATAAAATATTTATCTTCCAGACGTTCGAATCGTACTTCGTGATGTGGCGGCTCGAATACAAAGGACCCGAAATACCGCGAGTGGGGGTGGGAGGCTGTCCAGGCGTTGGAGAAATACTGTCGTGTTCCAGGAGACTTCACTGGACTTCACAACGTTTACGTGATTGATCCACCGCAAGACGATGTTCAACAAAGCTACTTCTTCGCTGAGACTCTCAAGGTGCTAGTCCCTTTTTTAATGAACGGTAGATCGAGTGAAACACAAACCACACCCCTAACTTTGTTTCGGAAAGGTAGTTTTTCATAGTTTGTTGTAACCATTTGAGTTCCTTGAAACTGCCAAGGAACCCACACTTTGCTATTATAAATTATTCGCATTGAATGCAACGTGACGGCTGGTGCTTACAGCAATAACAAGTGCGTGCATACGATGCATGAGTTTTCGCCTACCGTTCCACCTGGATATAAGATATCGAAAAGACCAGCACAGTTCTCATTTACCTCCCAATCACTGCGCGAAGCATTTCGGATTTAACGATTCGCGTTGCGGATCAAGACGGTCAATTGCTCGATTTTCGAGGGGAACAGATCACCGTTCGACTGCATGTACGGAGACAACGGCTGTAGTAGGAGATGCTTGTGCTGAACGAAGCGGAGCAGGTGAAACAGACAACACATAAAAACAAAGAGAAGACAATTCAATCGTCGGCGCACCTCACTGTATCGAATATTGACTGTTTAAAACCATCAGGCGAGAAGGCAATTCGATCACCCGCGAAACTCACCGCATCGAATATTGAATTTCTGAAATCGTTGGGTTTTGTTGTACGAAATGGCTAATATCTTAAACATTGGAGGCAAACCGATCTTTGACGACATCGTCAAGATGGAGACTCATACGTACAACCCATACGCCAACACAACGTTTGGACACAGCGATGAGATACGAATACCTATACAACAGCAGGATTTATGCACGTTGCCAAGCGAGAGCTTTCTATACGTTGAAGGAAGATTCACAGTAAAGAAGCCAAACAAGGAGTTGGAATCATATCTCGGAAATAATTGAGTTGCGTTTATGTTTGATGAAATTCGATATGAACTCAATGGTGTGGAGATCAATCATAACAGAAACGTTGGAATAACAAGTACCATCAAAACCTTTGTGTCCTCGACATTTGATAAATTGTTAATTTTACGGAATGCTGGATGGGTCACACAGTCAAACATACCGACAGGTTACTTTAACTTTTGCGTACCGCTAAACATGTAGTTGAGTTTTTGCGAAGATTACAAGCGTATAGTAATCAATGCTCGTGATGAGCTCATTCTTATACGCGCTCGCAGCGATACCAACAGCGTCGTTGCAAATTCCGCGCTGGAGCCGGAGATTGAATTACTAAAGATACAGTGGCGAATGCCTCGCATTATACCGAACGATACGAACGAACTATCGATGTTGCGGATTTTGGAAAGCGGGCAATACCTAAGCATGAGTTTTCGTTCGTGGGACCTGTACGAGTACCCATTATTGCAAAGTACAACTAAACATTCGTGGGCCGTTAAAACTGCTACTCAGCTGGAGAAACCGCGATACGTAATTTTTGCGCTGCAGACTGGTCGAAAGAACATCATGTCTCAAGATGCGAGCAACTTCGATGCATGTAACTTGACCAACGTGAAACTTTATCTAAACTCTGACTTTTATCCATACGATGACTTGAATATCGATTTTGATCAAAACAGATATGCTATTCTTTTTTATATGTATGCACGTTTTCGTAAAGCTTATTACGGATGCGACTGTTACGAAACGCTTTGCAACAGAGACAACTTTTCGTTGTATGGACCATTTGTAGTAATCGATTGCTCGCGACAGAACGAATCAATCAAGAGCGCAACCGTAGATGTGCGAATAGAATTTGATTGTAAAGAAAACGTACCAACAAATACTACCGCGTATTGTCTTATTTTGCATGATCGCGTCGTCGAGTACTGTCCACTGTCCAACGTTGTGCACAGAATCACATAAATTGCAGCATCAGCAGTATCTGTAGTATTTAAGAGCTGGGCACATCATATTGCGGTATAGTTTCAAAGATATTGTTGCGATGGTACCAACGTTTGTTGACATACAAGGATTCTTCCACAACGACAAGTTTGTCGTAAAGGAAGTTGCAGTGCTGAGAAAAGGAAGCATTATCGCACACTATATATTCCAAAGACCATTTACTTGGAGTGCGTTGTCTGTAGCCGATAAATCCCAGGCTGCTTGGGTGACGAAGAACGTCCATGGATTGTCATGGAATGAGGATGGTTTCGTTCCACACCACGAAGCAAAACAATTGATTACAGCGGCAGTTGTGGGTGACGATCCAAGTACTCTCGTATATGTGAAAGGATCCCAAAAACGAGACTGGTTGGTAGATTTGGTGGAGGAACATGTGCCAATCGAGACCATGGATGCTGTACATGAAGATATCGGGCGTTTAGAAGAACTTGATAGCGATAATACATTTCGATGTAGCATCCATGAAAAGGATTGTTTTTTCCAAAAAAAAGAAAGATTTGCGCATTACAAAATGTATTCAAATTATATAATTGGTGGTTAAAAAATCAGAAATAAATGTATTTTTTAAAACAATTTACATCATTAAAAAAGAGATCTAATTTCTTTCCCCTCCTTCGTAGCAATTTTATATAAAATTATGAACTTTCATAATACATCTTAAAATTTTTTTTTCTTTTTTAAACGTTTTTTTGTAAGCTTCGAAAACAATTTATACAAGTTAATTAGCTATACGTTGTTTGGTAAAACTATGGACAATGTATGCAATCATGCCCGATAAATATTGCTTTGAAAGTAGAGCAGAGAAACATTGATTTCAAAAGACATCTAATTTCTTTCCCCCCTCCTTCGTAGCAATTTTATAAAATTATGAACTTTCGGAATACATCTTATGAATCTTTTTAACGTTTTGCAAGCTTCAAAAAAAATTTATATAAGTTAATGATGGACGTGGACTACGAGGATATCATATCTTTAAAAAAGCTAAATGCACTTAATACCTTACGATGTGACAGACACGCAAAGCATTGTGCCTTGCAAAATGTATTTAAAATATTCAACTGGTGGTCTAAACGCCAGAGAGAAATGCATAAATAAAAATATAATCAATTTTTAATGCACAAATGTTTTTTTTTTCTTCATCCCTACCATCCAATCTCCTGCACGTGATGTACACTAGATTAAGATGATAGTTATAATTATTATGTAAAAGTGGTACGATTGATGTTCAAAAGTGGTACATTAGATGTTCAAACGTGGTACATTGGATGTTCAAAGTGGTATGAGACACGTTCAAAAGTGGTACCCTACATGTTCAACTGATATGGACTAGTCGAATGATGGGTTTAAAGAAGAAGGAGAAGTGACTCGGCTCAGCCAATGACACATGCAAGGAAGAATGGAGATGGTCAACAAAGATTTCGAAGAACATGAAGAACAAAGACATCCTATTTTGCAAGCTATGCATCTTTCGAGATATAGGTTTACATGCATGAGCCTGGAGATGCAGCGAGATCAGTTCTCAGTCGACATTCGACGCATAATTACGCACAATGGTGAATACGCGAATTGTACCTGCATTTGAAGGATTGCCCCGGCGAGATAATGAGGAGGTATGTACATACCAATGTTTATGGCATTTATTACGTGTGAATATTATATCAGTTATTGTGGGTTCTAGAACGATCCGTCACCGGGCACACCAACTCCACAATCATCGCCATCGCCGCCGCTCCTGCGTTTGGAGCGATTGCGGAGATTTAATAATAACTTTGTACCCTTGCGGTGGCCAAGGATGCAACAATTTGTTGATAATTTTGGGCCCCTACGGCTGCCCCGGCAACTGCCGCGGCTCCCGTCGCCACCGTCGCCGCAATCATGATTTTTTTTTCTTTTTAATTTTTAATATTTTTATTTATAATATATTATCATTTAAAACATATATTATTTCTCCAATTTTATTTTATCCGTCTTCCACCATCTCTCTCCTCGCCACCTAATTCTAAGATGCAACGTTTCAAAAGTCTTATATTTCATTCGGGCGTTCTTCATGCAGCTTTCAAAATGCTTAGCAAACGAAGATGTTTTTGAAAGTCCAAAAAGCAGTTTCTCGACGTCTGTTCGAAGTCGGTTGCAAACGTCGGAAGGTGAAGAAACGTTGCGGAATCACCTAGGCCCACTGAGTTAAAAATACATCGCACCTGTATTACGCGGTGATGTGGAGGATGGTATGGATCATGTGTACGGTGTTTATCTCGACAGTGATGGACCGATGCTTGGTAATAAACGTGTTGACGTGGACAATGCCGATAACATAATTATCGATGGCATACGATATTCTGGTACGCCCGGCCTTTATGAATTGATATTTAAGAAAATTCCAGATGACAACATTTATACTGAGGCTGATGAACGCAAATATAGGGACATACTGCTGACCACGAGTGCGCATAAGTACAAACATGATTCGTATGGTAAAACATTAGGCAATAAAGGATACAAGTATAACTATGTAATCAAGCCATTATTGAAAGATAAAAAGTTAGAAAGGGCATACCAAGCTCCATGAGATTAACTAGCAACAAGATTGATTATGTTCACTGGAACGATCCCAACGAACTCGTAGATCGGCTTCGACTGCTCGAGGCTTCGCGTCAAGCCGGTCACAATGCACATAACAATGAGATGTTATCGATTATCGAGGAGCTTCGCGAGGCAGAACTCATTATAAATTAGCCTGCACTTTTGACGATGCTGTCAATCGATATCAAAATGCCAATCAACAAGTTTGGGTCATCGTTTGGAACAGTGGAATCATACTATCGCTGGAATGGAGTAGTCAGAAACTATGTACGTGACAATGCTCTTTGTATTGCTGGTGCCAATTACGATGCAAAGTCGCGCAAGATTCGACGGGTAGCACCACCTGTAGAGGATGGCGATGCTATCAACAAGCTGTACTTGCAAGAAAACATGACAATTATAAAAAATCGGCAAGATGAATTCGACAAGAAGATGATCATGTTTCCAGATTACGTTCAGAGCTTGAAAGACCAGCTGAATCAATTGGAGAGGGGTATTATCGAATTCCGAAATCAAATACATCAATAGCTGGACTTTGGGACGTTGAGACGTTGGGGACGTTGGGGACGTTGGGGACGTTGGGGACGTTGGGACGTTGGGGACGTTGAGACGTCGAGACGTTGGGGCGTTTGAAGGTCGATTTGATGTTTAATAAGACGTGTACGTCAAGTCTTGGCATCAGTGGCGAGTCATACATGGCTGAGAAAAAGAAAACCCCCAGTATCGAGAAACGGCGTCTTGTGGAAGAATTGCATGCTCCGGCGAGAAGACATTTTCCCCGAAGACGCGTCATAGTACATGGATATGACGATCTATGGCAAGCGGACGTGGTCGAGATGCGTCCTTACACGCGGTATAACAGAGGCTTCCATTACATACTCACTGTTATCGATGTGCTGAGTAAGCATGCGTGGGCTATACCCCTCAAAACCAAGAATGGAACTGAGGTTTCTACTGCGATCGGGAAGATAATCCGAGAAAGGAAAGGAATTTTACAACGCAAATGTGCAAAAACATTTGTCAAAATACAACATAAATCATTATTTAACGTATTCAGTGATGAAAGCATCAGTCGTCGAGCGGTTCAATCGTACGCTCAAAAACAACATGTGGAAAATGTTTACCCTTAATGGAAATTACAAATGGATCGACTCGATTCAACATCTCGTATCAAAATACAACGCGCGAATGCATCGAACTAGTGGTATGCGACCAATTGACGTTACACCAACAAACGCCGCTAAGCTCTTAACAACGGTGTATAGTCATGTAAAGATTGCCGCTCCCGCACGATTCAAAGTGGGAGATGCGGTACGCGTGAGCAAATTTAAGACAATTTTTGAAAAAGGTTACACACCGAATTGGAGCACTGAAATATTTACAATCGCCGAGGTACAGAAAACTAATCCTGCAACGTATCTGCTGAAAGATGTTTATGAAAAACCAATTGCTGGAGGATTCTACGAACACGAGTTGCAACGAGTTGCTAATTCCGACGTGAATCTGGTTGAAAAAGTATTACGTAAGAAAGGGAACAGTGTGTACGTAAAATAGCTAGGACTCAATAACTCGCACAATTCATGGATCCATAAAAGTAATGTTTTATAATCATTTGTTGCTTTAATAAATATATCATATTTTAAAGGCATCTAATTTCTTTTCCCGCCGCCCATAATGCTCGTCAATGTTATACGTTCTGCTGAGGCTACATTTTTGAACGTGTTCATGGTAATATAAATGGTATTTGCAAACATTGCACTTTTCGCAGAAGAAGAAGAACATGTGTCATAAAAAATTCGCATGATACACATGATTTCGGTCGATTCGTACCGCGAATGTGATGTCATAGAATTTGCACGTTTGGACGTGTTCAAGGTAATCTAAAAACGCTTTTGCAAAAGTTGCACTTTTCGCAGAAGAACACGTGCCATAAAAACTCCTCTCCCCGCACCTCGCTTCCCTTGATGCATCGTTACATTTTTTTATGTGCTGCACACTCGTTTTGATAGTATCGTCGTCGCCGTCGTCGTGAAACGTTATCTATTGGATTCTACAAACATGAATTACTACATTTCTCGCGAAACGGCGTGCATAAGTCGCGAGTAAGTGTTATTATCATCATTTCCTTAGCGTTATTACTTACCTTTCATTCTTTACATACTTTTTCTATATGTTACGATAGCAATAAACAACGTTCGACGCCTTATATACTGGGGAGGAGGTTTGCCCTCACATCCACGGCATACAAGTACCTGGATATTAGAATCGCGGTAGGACCTGTGTCCGCTGTGGAAATTATTCTTGGCGATACTCGAGGAAATGTGTTGTTGTTGCCACACTCGACATGGGCGACATTGATCCAGAAACGCGAGGATATCGAACAACATGTAAAATCAGCTCCTTCTCCAACGTCATTAACGATTTGTGATTTGGTGCTTACGGTTGTTACAATGCGTGGCATGAACCTTGTGCAAATGAAATTGTATGATGCCTGCATGTATATGAAACCATCGACTGTATTATTTTTATTCGAACTGGAACTGTGTGTCGAGCACGCGTATTCGTGGCTGTGTCAAAATACGCACTATGTCAGCGAGAAATATAAACAATTTGTAACGATATTAAAACGGAACAGTATTGCGCATAAACATGAGGCCGTCAAAATCCTTCATGAATATTATGATAAAAATTCTCCTGCGGATTGCGAGCTGTTGACATTTGCAGTGGATAATATGTTATACGATGCTATTAATAATTAAATAAAAAATATATCTAATTTTGTAATTACATAATTTATACTCTCACTGAATTGTAATAAAAGATTAAATATATCAATTTTATAAAAAATAGCAAAAAGACATCTAATTTCTTTCCCCCCCTTTTACCGACATCTGACAATTACCTCTTTCTGATAATTACCAAATAATTTATACTCTCACTGAATTGTAATAAAAGATTAAATATATCACTTTTATAAAAAATAGTAAAAAGACATCTAATTTCTTTCCCCCCTTTTACCGACATCTGACAATTACCTCTTTCTGATAATTACCAACCATTGTTACCTCTTTCTGATAATTACCAACCATTGATACCAATTACCGACCATTGTAATAATTACCGACCGTTGATACTAATTACCGACCCTCCACCCCCAGCGACCCCATGGAATATCGAGTACGACTCGGTACTGTGGGCACAGACGAGATATATGAATAGACCTTTCACCACAGACGAGATATATGAATAGACCTTTCACCTTATGGACTTTCGCGGCCGAATCTGACTGCCATACCGACCTGAAAATTCGGAGGTGATTTTAGCGGCCTCTTCTCATGGATGGTGGTCAGTTGAAAAACTAGACACTGAATTAGTATTGATGGGCAGCCAGCTGTAGTGTGTGCGTAAATACATGTGAGTTGACTATGGGGAGAATTGAAAAAGACAGTGCAGTATTATCAGATGGCAGACCCGTGCCCAAAGGGAGCTGCCCCACCACTTACACACACTAATGCCAACCTCCTTGTATATGAGTTCTGGCGTTTCGTATCTCTTCGAGGATTCGAGAAAGGCGGCGAATGTCAGTCTATCCTTCTTGCTCTTAACACAGCCGATATTCGATCTCGCATAATCTTGAGCCGAGATTCTCGACTGCCCAGGCATTTTTTACTTTCCGACCTATGTAGGCGTATACAATGTATAAGCAAAATACCATAACGAAACAAAAATTTTTTTTACGGAAATACACGTTTTAGGACCCCTTGATCATATTTTAACTATTAAAAAAAAGACATTTTTTTACTATGCTTATGAACGTGCGTTCATATATTTATACTATTAATACTATTTGGTCTAAACAACCGAATAAATTTCACTGTAATTTTTAATTTTTAAATCTGAAAATATTTGAGAATACTGTCCTATTTGTTTAGCAGTTTAAAAAACGCTGACTCATTAAAATCAATCATATGAAAATGAATGGAAGTTGACACCGCCCCTACTGAAAATAAAGGACTGGAAAATTTTTGTTCTTTCAATGAAGGAAACTCTTTTGCTTAATCTTTTTCGAAGGCGAAGGCAAAAAAGTCAATTTCGCCACGGCAATAATGGTTGGACGCGACGCGTGGACATTCCCCCGAAATGGGGGATCGGCTTTTGTTTTCCAGAAACGCTAGCGACAATGTATTTTCCAAGAGAGTCGAATGTAAGGACCGCTGAAGGACGCTCAGTCTACGATACATTTATGTATGACAGAGTTTTGGGGTGCATGTGGCCTAAAGAGCGAATGAGACTAAACAGGCCTGGCAACGGATGACGCGATAGCGGACGACCGCGAATAGAGAGAGAGTAGTTAAAAGAGGCAGACGACTTGACGTCGTACTGCTGGAAAAAATGAAGACTTTGTCCTGACGGATCTGGCCACGGAGTGGGGAAGGCGTGGGACCTTCCGGTAAGAGCACTGTGAGGAATGGCACAGGACTTACCCCAGAACCGTCAAAGGCAAAATTTCTAACATACAGGCATGTCTCTATAAATTTCAAATCCATTAATCAATATGAATTTGTGATATCATGTCAGCCAATTTCGAAAATATGGTTTCGAGAAAAACTCATTTAAAATTTCTGGTATGATTATTAACCGTTGGGTACTCTTCCCTCTAAATGGCTATAACTTTGTTATTTTTACGAATTTTAATGAGTCTACGTTTATTATAATTGCTAAATGAAGAGGACGAGTTCCGAGTCAAAGATCAGTTGCGGGGTTTTAAAAAAGGACAGATTTGCAGTTTTGTTCTCATTAATGTTTGCAGCGTGTTTGCGAGGGATGTGTCCGATATATACATATCTATATAATCAATTCATTTTCCTTCAATAATTCTCCATTGCAAAAATTCTACAGTATTCTTACATTTTTTTATATTTTAAAATTTTCCCATTTTATTAGAAAGTAGATATACGACGAAAGTTATACAACTTATAGTTCCTAGCATGTATAACATGTATATGTATGTATATAACGCATGGTCGCTTCGTATGGAAAGTCAATGAATCTTCAAAAAGCGCCCAGGTCCGATTTCGAGAAATGTAAGGTCTGTCAGTCACGATGGCTTTTGTCGTTTACTGACGATTCGAACGGATGGCGATGCCAGCAGGCTTGCTTTCGAGAAATGTAAGCGACGTCAGCGATGCAAGAGCGAGAAGGAAAGCGAGTATCAGCCTGTTGTTCCGTCCGAAGGAACACAATACGCGAATATTTCGTTGTCAGTTTATGATAGGTCCGCGACGTAAAGCTATTTTTGAGAAAAGACATTTTATTCCATTGCCGGCAATAATCATTTAACTTTTTGTATAATCAACTTAGAATTTCACGTTCATTTCGTTCTCAATAGCTCAGCCGGTCATAAACTCGGTCTTCCGAAGGGTACGTCGAAAACGGGACTTCGACCTTCGAGCGGAAAAACCCAGAGGAAAGCCGCGACATTGTCGGATTTCGAAACATTCGCGTACAACCAGGTATCGCCCCACTCTCTCCTAGAAGAAGGCGCGCCAAGGGCGCATAGAGGGTGGTGACAATGCCTAAGGGGGCACGTTGATTGGGTTTTTTGATTTCTAAAAATCACCAATCATAGTGTTTCCCCATACTTCCAACGCCGCGAGGAAGTTCGAACAACGCCGACTAATCACTTTCCATCAGCGATTCGAGGCATTAACATCTCCACTGCTAGTCGAGACACACTGTTCACTTCGAGTACCTTTTTCATTCGTTTAACGTTTCGACTTTTCCCCTTCGAGTCAAGCATTCGGACCGAAGGCTTAACGTACGGCTAGTCAGCATTAACGTTCATGCTGTGTAACAACTTAGAAACATTGTTTCCAGGTTAATTTCTTGAAACAACGCGTCGCGACTAACCGTTTACCAAGATCGAAGGTATCTTCGAGACTTACCATCTCGAAGACGGGCACCACCGTGCGGGATATCACGACGCGATCGCGAGATACGAAACCAACCTCGTATCGGAACAGCCTGTTCTTCTCGGCTCTTCCGAAACTCAACGAGCTCACGTACACGCAATTGGGCATAGTGTGCGAAAGTGAGGAATGAGAAGTTTCCGGGGCCCCGATGGACAGTCTGATTAAACTGATTTCGAGTCACAAATACGTTTCTGTCGAGTTATTTTTTTAATAAATGATGTATTACAATTTAAAATAAAAAATAGAGAATTTGCGGTGTACGTATCAATGAAATACATCCTTAGGAATTTTAATAATCTTGAAATTTTTAAATACTCTTAATCGATTGATTTCTCCAATGAAATTAATCGATTAATGTCCAATGGTGGACCCTACAGCTTTAATTCCGTCAAAAAATAATAAAATTTATGTAATTTTATTTTCTGTCTTACTTCCTCTTGTGTTAATTTCTGAATCTGTTGATAACGTTGTGAGTGACACGAAAATGGTAATGGGGTCCCGGGACCCCAGAAACTCCGGCCGAAAAATTACATTACGTGAAAGGTCTATTCATATATCTCGTCTGTGCTGCGGGCTCCTCTGCCCGCTGACGTAGCGCTGGCTTGTTATGCCGATGATACACTGGTGCTCGTCAGAGGGACAGACTGGAGAGGGACAGCCCATGCCGTGGAGGTAGCAGTGGCCACCGTCGTCGCCGAAATCCGCACGTTGGGCGTAGAGATGGCACCCCAGAAAACGGAGGTCATGTTCTTTCAAAGACTTGGCCCCCGTGGAGTGCCACCGACCAGCCTGCGGATCCGAGTTGGGACAGCCTACGTCCACGTGAAGGCCCAGATGAAGTATCTGGGCCTGATTCTCGACAGCCGGTGGCAGTTCGTCGAGCATTTCGACCGTTTGACACCCCCGGTTGGAGAAGCCGGCTGCTGCACTAGTCCGCCTTTTCCCGAATATTAGTGGAGCGATGATGGAATCTGCCGCCTCTACGTGGAGGCGGTACGTTCAATTGCCCTCTACGGGGCCCTCCTTTGGGCCCCAGACCTAGATGCCAGCCGGCTCAGCGTGCACATGCTGCGCCGTGTCAAATGTCGGCTGGTTATCCGGGTCATTAGAGGGTATCGCACCATCTCTCACGAGACGTCGACTACTTTGGCGTGCTTCACGCCACTGGAGCTCCAAGCTTGGAGAAACCGGCAAGTTTACCGGCACTCCAAGGAGCTTCAGGAGGCTCGGAGACCGCCAGAAGACAGGAAGCAAGCGATCGAGGACACAACAGTGGCAGGACAAACCGGGTAGGCTGTCCTACAGTATGACACAGGTACTCACCGGGCATGGTTGCTTTGGTGAGTACCTGTATTGAATCGGGAAGGAGGCGACGGCGTTGTGCCACCATGTGCCACAGAGCTCTAGCTAGCAAGAAATTACCTACCTAGAGAGCAAGGAGTGAACTATCTAGCTAGCAAGGAGTGAGCTAGCTATCTAGAGAGGCAAGCGAGCAAGCAAGTAGAGAGCTAACAAGCTAGCGATGTGAGCGAGCAAGGATGCAGCGAACTAGCTTATCGAAAGAAAACACTTTGACTCAATTTCTAATTCAAAATCTCGATATTGAGGTTGGGAATGGAACGAAAGAAAAAATGTCGATTACACATTGAAGCAGTTACAGAACTACTTTTATATTTCTACAGTAAACAGGTATTGTTACTACTATTATTCTCAATTTTTTCAGATTTTTCATTTCAGTGGGTCGTGTCGTAAGCAAAAATAAAATCCGATCTTTTCCTCATTTTCTGCGTGTTAGAATAACTTACGCGTTGAGTTGTTATGAATTCTTTAACATACGAGTGTTTCGTGAACTGTTTAATGTTTCTACACTAAGTAGAATTATATAAGAATTGAAGGAAATGAAATAAAACCAACCTTTGATCGCGATATGTTATAAAATATCGACGATGTTTCCAACAGCGCATGTTCAATTTGGTTTCGAGGCACATTTGGCTCCCTTATTCGGCTGTACCCCTTGGTAATTATACAATCGACAATACATAGAAAATTCTCCTAAAACAATTATTATAAATAATATGGAAAATTATGTCGATGAAGGAATAGAAAGTTTAATTTCTGAAGAGAGCCGGAAATTTTTGAAAAGATTCGATATATCTGTAGATTTTGTAGAATAAGATCCATCAATATGGGAAAGCGATGTATCATAGATAATAGACATATATATATATTAACATACGTATGCATACTATATTATCTTATATTGTTATTTATTTATAGATCTATTAACCCTTTGCATTCGAAGAATGTTTCGGCATCCAGTCTGCTTTTTCAGTACAGTTTTTAATAACAAACGGTTACAAATGGTTCTTACCGTATTTATTTTAATTTTCTGATAATAATTCTTATTTTAATTTTAAGACACTCTGGCGAGAAGCGTCACTCCGAGAAAATTCCGACATTTTATTCCTTCTTCCTAGGAAACAGCGAATACAAATAATTAATAAATTCCATTTAGTAATTTACGTACTTGTTTAAAGATTGCATAATACCGAGCGATTACACAGTTCAATACGAATTTTGTTTTTCCGTACCCACTAGGTGATTCTTGTAGAGCTCTGTTTCCTAAACACGAATGTGAAAATGGAATTGCTGTATCACCCTCAGTTTTTGAAAAACACGAGTTTTTGTGAAAACGTCCAATTTTGGGCAAAAACGAGGTATTACGCGAAAATTAAAAACATCAGACAGTTCCACTTAATCTTAAAAGATAGAGGAGAGATTCCTGAATATGCTAACATCGATAGTTATAATATTTTGTGCTTTTGAACGGTTGTAAATGATCGCCAAAATTTGAAAAAGTGTCGAAGTACGTACTTTATACACGATACTTTTGCATATTTACGAAAAGTTCTTTACCTGACACGAAATCTATACACAGGATCTGATTCTGCAGACATTTCTGAAGAAGAGACTGTCCAACAGAAGTGTAGAAGCCGTTCTTAATTGTCACAGGTCGAGAAAATGTATATTGGCAACACGTGCACGGCGTTTTACCGTCACGCGGCCATCGTTAGCCTACCTCGGCTCGGCAGTGCCGTAGCTACGCATAATGGATGCGACACCGATAATATCTTAGGCTCCCAATTCCTGTATATGTTTATCATTTTTGATTTTTTAATCTGTTTGTGGATTTGTACAAAACATTTCTCGATCATTTCCATTTCTAAACATTTTCAATGTTCATTGTATGTATATGAATGGTTTTTTAAATATAAAGCCGTAAAAAAATAAACAACATTTTATTGTTGGGTTGCCTCACAGAATAGGAATAATATTCCTAAGAGCGAAGTGTGAATAGCAAGGATTTACTCCAGATCTTTCTAAGAAAAGCGTACATGCTCGAGTGATTCCATTGATAAGTTTGCATGGATTTTGCAAATATTATTCAGTGATTAGTATCCTAAAGTATACAAATATATTAAGCAATAAAAGTTAAAAAAAAAATCAAACATACCATACAAGGTGTTCGGCCACCTCTGAGAAAAATTTTAATGGGAGATTCTAGAGGCCAAAATAAAACGAAAATCAAGAACACCAATTTGTTGATGGAGGCTTAGATAAAAAGTTATTAACGTTTAAAGTTCCGCCTGTACTGAATTTTTTTCTCAAAAATGCGCAGAATTTCGGGGGTATGTCTATTCACCAAAAATGATTGTAATTGACCCACGCAATCGAAAATAATTTTTCCAGAACGATTTGAAATTATTATTTTACGTCGAAAAACACCTTCTCGAATTTTTTCTAGAAAGTGGGTAGGATTTCGAGGGTATGTCTATTCACCAAAAATGATTATAATTGACCCTGCAACCTAAAACAATTTTTCCAGAACGATTTGAAATTTTTGTATTTAATTGTTAATAACTTTTTAACGAAGCCTACATCAACAAATTAATATTCTTAATTTTCGTCTTATTTTGGCGTCTAGAATCCCCCACTAAAATTTTTCCCAAGGGTGGCCGAACACCCTTGTTTAAAGATTGCATAATGCCGAGCGATTAGCCTCGGCCGCAATTACCGTTAATCCTGTTAACGTACAATAACCAAGAGATTATCTCTAATTGGATTTGTATAGCGAACGGTGATTGAAAAACGTGTGTATTATTAGTTTTTCTGGCATCGGTAACGGCTCATTACCTTTCGATTCGAGTGTGCTAACGGTGTTAGTGACGTCAGTACCGTGAGAGAGTAGTGCGCCGATAATGTGACAAGGAGAGACGGCCGAAATTCAGACAGCGCCACGGATCGACCAGTAAGAGTACCGCGGCGACGTCTTCGGCTATCAATCCGGAACATTCTTACGGCGACTTCTGAACGAGACGCATCGGTTCCCGATCATATTCGATCAGAAGTTAATCGCGATTTAAGAGGGAAAATCCTCTTGCGAGAAAGCCGAAAAGACTGCTGTTTGAAAGGGTGTAGCGAGCCTTGCTCGAAAAGGTCGGAAAATTCATTCCCACCTTGCTTGGAAAACACGATTCGCATCTCGATTCGTGCAAGTTCACCTGATTCTCGTTCGAGCAAATCTCGATCGAGTTTAATTAATTTAAATTTACTGCAGATTTTGGAGGGCTCGAGAATACACCAATAGGGTGTTCGACCCCTCCTGTGCGGAATTTAACGGTCGATTCCAACGTATAAACGTTGAATCATATAGAAGTCGGCGGTTACCGTCCATACTTCTGTGTGATTGCCCTTCGGCATAGGAGACACCAAAAGGAGGCACCTACGTGGTGTACCTCCTGGTGGGCTCACTGTAGTCAGGTCGGCGTCCATTTCGGACGTGTGATTTTCGGTCTTCGCCTCCTTATTTCTACAGATCCCGCCGGTGTAACGTTTAGAGGAGCACCAGTGCGGAGAAGTAACGGAGTCGTGGGTCAGGCCCCCGCGTAGTTCAAAATACTGCAACGTATCACGTCGAGTAGTGTATTCGTGCAGTGAACAACGTGTTGTCGGGCTTCGCAGTGTAACTCTCGGCCAAATAAGTCATCTGTTGGAACGTGTTAAGAGAAGCCGCAGATTGACGGTCGTGCAGTGCACTGCAGTGCGACTCGACGCACAGACTCAGTGTGCATACTCACGGGAACAGTGCATTAGGAGCCTTACAACCTCCTTGTTCGCGCCCGAATTCTTGTTGGTCGGATTGGAGTGAATGCGATGTCGTCGTGTTGGAGAGTTTTCAAATGGTTTATTGTTAACAATAACAAAGTGGACTGTATGATATGTTTTCAAGCGCGTTGAACTGTGGGAGGAACTGTTTCCCCCGCGCTTACTTTAACAAAATGCGTTCAACTCAAGTACAACTGCTGTACTGTTACAGACTTGTTAGTTAGACTTATTCGGTTAACGACTGAACCGGGAATTGAAACTGGTTTGTCGGTTGACGACTGAAACTAGAATGCAATTGTGTCCGGAGTCCGTTTCCTCCTCAGCTTAGATCCCCTCCAAGAGGTACACTTGGGGGTGTTTTGCAAATTCCTCTGTGGAATCGTGAGTCGATTGATTGGCCATCGGCTTGGGAGAGGAGGACCCATTTTCCTGCCCCAGTTTGGCAGCAAACTCCTCCTTCACCTCGGTGGTGGAGGAAAGTCCCGGGCCACGCTGGCGAGGGTGGCCGAGGTTTCCTCCCCAAGTCGACGGCCGCGTTAATTTATCGAGGAAGAAACGGAACTCCGGATTATCCACGCAACAAGGGGTTGCGTCTGGTCTACGTCTGTTTTTATGGCTATATTGTTCCGCGTGTCGGCGATGGCCGTTGTCGTCGGTGCCTACATTTGGCCTCGACGACCGTACCACCCGCGGAACAATATAGCCCTTCGCTGGTCAACTCGAGTGTCGCGTTTCTTTCGTTTTCCAAAAATGCTATTCTTTTACATTGACATTTGCCAGATGCGAGAGACTCGAAGACGTTTGCAACGTAGTACCGATCCCGCATCTGGCAACATAAAGGACCGGAAACAACTCGAGTTGGCCAGCGGAATGAGCGAGCTTTCGTTTACCGAACACTCCTCTTGCATCCCCGTCCACTGGGCAATCGACCACTGAATCGGCGAAGAAAAGAAGTTTAATTCTTTTCCTAGCCAAAATACAGTCCACTTTTATATTTCGTAATTTACGACAAGTTTACAATTCTCCGCTCCGGTACGTTCGAATTACGAAGCCAGGAGCGCGAGCAAACGAGCGCGACGAAGATACGTATAACGTGTACGTGTGTCTAACACATAGTCGTGTTTTTCTGTTCATAGGAATCTTGGCCTACCTCAAGCTGGCGAGAGGAACGACCTGGCCTCGCGGAACGGCCAGAAACGAGGCCAAAGATTAATTCATATTGTTCAGTCTCGTTAATTTTTACTATAATTGTTCATTGGTTTTTTCTTTTTGTTTTTCCGTTATTTTTGTAATAAAAGGTCGTTCTTAAAGGCCGACGAAAAGAAAACCATTTGTGTCCGATTCACTTCCCCGATAATTCTCCCACACCTCTATCCGGACTCATACGTTAAAAGTATACCAAGCTTTTTAACATAAGGTCCTTCGAGCCGGATATTGAGGTAATCGGAGAAAGGGAAGTGTTGGACGTAATACACGCGAGTTTCTCCCGTGTACGGTTGTTTTGAATAACTTTACCTTCAACAACCATGTCCGTTACGAAAGATCCCGACTGGTCTGACCTTGGGGCATACCTCGAGAACCTGACCAGAGGGATGGAACGGATAAATAGGGCGTCCATCAACCTCAAAAAGATGGGTCGAGCCAAATATACCCAGAAAATTCTGGAAGAAAGGTTCGATTACGTTAAAACTCTGTGGCAACAGATGAACGATCAGTGTATGGTCGTGTGTAGGCTTCTCCCTCCTGGGGAACGACACGATTATGAGTTGTTCCAACGGGATTTCATGGGGGAAACCGAAAACGAGTTTCTGGAGTTCCAGGCCTATGTGGCCGCGGAAATAACCCGACTCACCACAGGTCCAAGAACGGTGATGTCGGAAATCCAGCAAACAATACCGATCGAACTCCCGAAGATGAGGTTGGAGAAATTCGACGGGGATTCTTCGAAATGGGAACATTTCGAGGACCTATTTACCGCCGGAGTAATAAACAACCCCACGTTAACGGATGTGCAAAGGTTACAATACCTAAACACCTGTATAACCGGGAGAGCCGCAGCCGCTATCGCATCTCTTGCGATAACGGATAATAATTTCTCAGTGGCATGGTCAACCCTGAAGACAGAATTCGGGCTCCCACGCCTGGTACTGGTCGAGATACTTGATCGAATCCTGAGAATGACAAAAATCCGAAAAGGCGACCTGTCGAGTGTTCAGCAGGTTACCATCGGCTTTCGGCAAGCACTCGCTATCCTTGCTAAAAAAGGAAAAGCGGAAGAGCAGCTTAGTTGGCTGCTCACGCACATTGTAGCGAGCCAATTCGATGCCGCGTTGCAAGGGGAATGGGAACGATCCCTCAAAATGTCAACGGAATATCCGATGATAGAGGAGATATTCAGATTCCTCGATCAATAGGCGCGGGCTATGTCCGTAATTGACGAACATAACCGCAAAATTGCCTCAAAACAGGAACAGAAGCCACGAGTACGGAGTCATAACACCGTCGTGGATTCCCCCCCTGCGCAGCGAAAGTGCACGATTTGCGGACAAACGCATGCACTCTCGGAATGCGGCACATTTAAGCGTTTCTCCGCACTGGTACGTTACCAGATCATAAAGGACAGTCAGGGATGTATAGCCTGTCTGGCCCTGGATCACGACGTAAGAGGCTGCCGGAGCCAACAAGGTTGTTCGAGATGCAGTGGCAGGCATCACACCCTGTTGCATTTCGAACAACGCGAAAAATAGGCGGAAAGCCAAAAGCCGAAATCGAAATATTTCGAACGGCAAGCGCGAGGAACGGCGAGATAACGCCCCTCCACAGCGCCGTACGGCTAAGGCGAAAGCCGGCATCGATACCTCGAACGCACAAGCAGCTACGTCACGGGCCACTACGTCACACTGTACGGCGAGTACAGACGTACCGAGGCCGGTGCTATTAGCAACCGCGATCGTACGAGTGTACGGAGAAAACGGTGCGTCGCGTTTAACGCGCGCGCTGTTAGATCAAGGGTCCGAAACATCCTTCATCTCGGCGAAATTGAGGAATGACCTCAACCTCCCGAGGAAGAAAACCTCAGCCACGGTATCGGGCTTGGGGGGTGGTCGGACCCAAAGAATCAAGTACAGCGTAGGGCTGAATTTGGGAGCGGCTTCCGGGGTAACCCCTGTGGTTTCGGCGAGAGCGTACGTCGTGACAAAAATCACGAGTTATGCCTCGCCATCAGTAAACGCGCTCGATAACGACGCGTTGCGAAACCTGAAGCTCGCCGATCCCGAGCCCGCGTCTGGCCAAAACATTGAAGTTTTGATCGGCGCAGATTTGTACGCTCAAGTTATTCGGTCGGGATTCCGTCGAATATCTCCCGAAGGGCCTATTGCACAAGAAACTGCATTTGGCTGGATATTATCCGGACCGATAGATGCAGCGAGCAAGGCCCAGGGTCACGTGCGAACGTTGCATTGCAATATACTCGAATCGCTGGATCACGCGATTCGACGGTTCTGGGAAGTTGAAGAAATCCCTTCGACCTCAGTACTGACAAAAGCAGAGGAAGAATGCGAAGCGCATTTCCAAAACACTGTCGCACGGGATGCAACGGGAAGATTTATTGTCCGATTGCCGTTTAATCATCCGAAACCGGAAGGTGCATTGGGAGATTCACTCCGTATCGCCCTCTCCGCATTGACAAGGTTGAGAAGGAAATTGGACCAGGATCAGACCCTCGTACGAGAATACCAAGAGTTTCTCACGGAGTATGAGTCGTTGGAGCACATGACTCGTATCGAGCCCTCTGAAAAATCCAGACTCTACATTCCGCATCGAGAGGTCATCCGTACGGAGAGTGCAACTACCAAACTGCGAGTCGTGTTTAATGCGACGAGCCGTACGGTGGGTGGAAACTCCCTAAACGACATCCTACACGTAGGGCCGAAATTGCAGAACGACATCACGTCCGTTTTGACGAGATGGAGGCTGTACGAATACGTGTTGGTGGCCGATATCGAGAAAATGTTCAGACAAATTCTCGTCGCCCCGCAGGATCGTCGATTTCAGTGCATCTTATGGCGCACGCCCGAAACCGAAGGGCTTCAAGCCTTCGAATTAAACACCGTTACGTACGGAACGGCATATGCACCATATTTATCGATGCGTACTCTTCTCGAGCTGAAAAAACGGGACGGTGACAGATTTCCTCTCGCCGCTCCGATACTCGAGAAAGACATATACGTTGATGACGTATTTATGGGGGCACCCGATACGACCCTATTGGAGAAAATTCGTATTCAAGTTTGCGAACTCCTACAGGGCGGCGGGTTTAAATTGAGAAAGTGGGCTGGCAATTCACAGAAATTACTGCGAAACATCCCACAAAATTCTCACTCCCACGCTGTCGATCTCACCTTATTCGATGACTCCGAACTCAAGGTGCTCGGATTGCGATGGATACCATCGGGTGATTACTTCTATTTCAACCTGCAACGGTTTCAACCGGCTGCAGGTCCGATTACAAAACGGACTTTGTTTTCCGAAATAGCCAAACTTTACGATCCGCTCGGCTGGTTATCACCAGTCGTAATTCGGGCGAAGATTTTGATGCAATCCCAATGGCGGGAAAAAATCCAGTGGGACGATCATGTCTCCGCGAATACGTTAAAATCGTGGAACACGTTTTGCGAGGATTGGAGCAGTTTGGAAAAGGTAAAATTTCCCAGATGGATCCGTTACGGAGCAGACACAGTTTCGGTGGAATTACACGGATTCTGCGATGCTTCGCTCGGAGCGTACTCGGCCGTTACGTATTTACGCGTAACGACCATGACCGAGGAAGTTTACACAACCTTGATCATGGCAAAAACGAGGGTGGCTCCTATAAAAACGCAGTCGATTCCGATTCTCGAATTGAATGGAGCTGTACTGCTTACCGAGCTTATAGTGCACGTGGGACGGTCACTTTCCATAAAAATTGACCGCATAATCTGTTGGTCAGATTCCACTATTACACTTGCTTGGTTGAAAAAACATGCTTCGACTTGGAAGGTTGTGATAGCCAACCGAGTATCAAAAATCCAAACCTTGCTTCCGAAGGCTGAATGGAGACACGTTCCCACCCGCTTCAATCCCGCGGATTTGAATTCGCGCGGTGTCGAAGCAGCGGAACTCATTCAGTCGAAGCTATGGATTTCTGGACCAGCATGGTTGAGACAATCTGAAGAAAATTGGCCGAAAACGCCTGATTCCATCGATACGAGCGAGGGCAAGCGCATTCCGCACGCCCACGTTGCAACTCCAGAGAAAGAATGGGAATTCGTGTTTCGATTCTCAACCTGGAGTAAGCTACTTCGCGTAACTGCATATTGTCTCCGATTACGAAGACCGATGCAAGGTGAGCGAAGGTCGTTCGATGCAAACATTGTCGAAGCTTCAGAATTGCAGCTCGCCAAGGAAAGAATCGTCCGCTACATACAGCGAACGCACTTCGCGGGCGAGTACCAGTGCTTAAAAAAGCGCAGGGAAATTCCCGCGAAATCTCCATTAAAACGTCTAAACCCGTTCCTAGACGCACACGATGTCTTAAGGGTAGGTGGACGATTGGAGAATGCGACGCTGGCATGGGAAGCGAAGCACCCCATAATTTTGCCAAAACATCATGTGTCCACCATGATAATCCGGCAGTGCCACGTAAATACGTTGCATGGGGGCTTGCAGCTGACGATATCCATGGTAAAACAGCAATTTTGGATCCTCGGTTGCAGAACTACGGCTCGAAAGGTCATTCATCAATGCATGAAATGCGTGAGATGGAGGGCACAAACCTCCACGCAGATCATGCAGGATTTGACCTTGGAACGAAGTCGCCCAGCCCGGGCTTTTCTAAACTGCGGAGTTGATTATGCGGGACCGTACAAAGTCCGCGACTCCGCAGGCCGAGGAAAAACAGCTCATAAAGCGTACATAGCGGTTTTTGTCTGCTTCGCTACAAGGGCTGTCCACATTGAACTCGTCCATGATTACACGACGAGTGCATTTTTGGCTGCATTGGAGCGATTCATTGCCCGACGAGGAATCCCGTCCTGCATAAGCAGTGACAACGGGACAAATTTCGTCGGTGCAGATCGTGAATTAAGAAAACATTTCAATATGGTGTGTAAAACGCCGGAAATGCGAAACGAATGTGGCCAGAAGGGCATTCGGTGGAAATTTAATCCACCCAGTGCCCCTCACTTCGGTGGGATGCAGGAAGCTGGTGTCAAATCAGTGAAGCATCATTTGAAGCGCATCATAGGAGAATTCACTCCCACGAGCGAAGAATTACAGACGTTACTCTGTAAAATCGAAGCCAGTTTAAACTCGCGACCGATTGCCGCTCTGAGTGACAGCCCAGATGATTAGGCGCCTCTCACACCGGCCCACTTCCTAATCGGAGGGCCTACGTTGGCACCCCCAATGGAATCCGTGGAAAATGTAAATATTTCGCATCTTACAAGATGGAGAGCAATGCAAAAATTCCACGAGCAGCTCTGGAGACACTGGACGAGAGATTATCTCACGCATCTCCAGAACCGCTACAAATGCCAGACGGAAAATACACGCCTAAAAAAGAACGATCTTGTTCTGGTACAGAATCCTCTCCTCCCCCCCAAATCAGTGGGAAATGGGAAGAATAGAGGAAGTATTTCCGGGAAAGGACAGGCATGTACGTGTAGTGAAAGTACGTACAGCCAAATCCACATATACACGACCAATTACGCGATTGTGTAAATTGCCTGTGGCTGAGTTTTCGTTTGAGTCACCTTCGGCAACGGTCACCGAAGTCGAACAGGTGATCTAAACAAAACCGTTCAAGTTCGAAAGTACAAGGATTTCGGAAGGTGAGAACGGTTGATTCTCACCGGCCGCTTGTCGTCTATGCGAAAACGGAAAGTAGGTGGTAATATCCACCAATCTCGTTATCGCTTAGGCACGGGGACAATTAGCCTCCGCTAACGCCCCTAAATCGAAATTTGAACGACTCTTCGCCGGAAAAGATCAGTTCCTGATCAACCATGGAAGGCGAAAGTACACCTTTGAGCCCCGCGACCCCGGAAAGCGCGATATCCTCGCCGGGATTCGATGTCGCATTCGAGCGCATCCTCCAGCTGGGAGGGCTGGCAGAAATGCCCCCCACAAAATTAGAGGCCGAGGAGACTCCGCCAGTGCCCTCGACCAGCAAGGGAGGTCAGGAGCCCCTGCTCTTCCCAGTGGGCAGGCGCGTAATCGCCGTGCCGGCGCACATCCCACGCACCACTCGCCGGTGGAAGTGCCTCGTTCCCGGAGGACGCTACGTCCTCCGGTGGTACAAGGTCGGGACGCTGAAACTCCTGCGACCACCGGAGGGACAATCCGCCGACGCCGTTGGAGGCCCTGCAGGCGGTTCTCAATTCCCAGCAGGTGATGCAGGGAAAACCACCAGCGGCCCAACAACTGTAAGTAAATTGCATTTTTTTTAAATTTGCATGCGCCTACTCTCACTCGGGTCGCGGCCATTCGGTAGAATCGCTCCCTAGTTCATTGCACGGACCGTGCAAGGGGGGCGGTATGTTTAAAGATTGCATAATGCCGAGCGATTAGCCTCGGCCGCAATTACCGTTAATCCTGTTAACGTACAATAAGCAAGAGATTATCTCTAATTGGATTTGTATAGCGAACGGTGATTGAAAAACGCGTTTATTATGAGTTTTTCTGGCATCGGTAACGGCTCATTACCTTTCGATTCGAGGGTGCTAACGGTGTTAGTGACGTCAGTACCGTGAGAGAGTAGTGCGCCAATAATGTGACAAGGAGAGACGGCCGAAATTCAGACAGCGCCACGGAACGACCAGTAAAAGTACCGCGGCGACGTCTTCGGCTGTCAATCCGTATCATTCTTACGGCGACTTCTGAACGAGACGCATCGGCTCCCGATCATATTCGATCAGAAGTTAATCGCGATTTAAGAGGGAAAATCCTCTTGCGAGAAAGCCGAAAAGACTGCTATTTAAAAGGGTGTAGCGAGCCTTGCTCGAAAAGGTCGGAAAATTCATTCCCACCTTGCTTGGAAAACACGATTCGCATCCCGATTCGTGCAAGTTCACCTGAATCTCGTTCGAGAAAATCTCGATCGAGTTTAATCAATTTAAATTTACAGCAGATTTTGGAGGGCTCGAGAATACACCAATAGGGTGTTCGATCCCTCCTGTGCGGAATTTAACGGTCGATTCCAACGTATAAACGTTTGAATCATATAGAAGTCGGTGGTACCGTCCACACTTCTGTGTGATTGCCCTTCGGCTTAGGAGACTCCAAAAGGAGGCACCTACGTGGTGTACCTCCTGGTGGGCTCACTGTAGTCAGGTCGGCGTCCATTTCGGACGTGTGATTTTCGGTCTTCGCCTCCTTATTTCTACAGATCCCGCCGGTGTAACGTTTAGAGGAGCACCAGTGCGGAGAAGTAACGGAGTCATGGGTCAGGCCGCCGCGTAGTTCAAAATACTGCAACGTATCACGTCGAGTAGTGCATTCGTGCAGTGAACAACGTGTTGTCGGGCTTCGCAGTGTAACTCTCGGCCAAAGAAGTCATCTGTTGGAACGTGTTAAGAGAAGCCGCAGATTGACGGTCGTGCAGTGCACTGCAGTGCGACTCGACGCACAGACTCAGTGTGCATACTCACGGGAACAGTGCATTAGGAGCCTTACAACCTCCTCTTGCATCCCCGTCCACTGTCGGCGAAGAAAAGAAGTTTAATTCTTTTCCTAGCCAAAATACAGTCCACTTTTATATTTCGTAATTTACGACAAGTTTACAATTCTCCGCTCCGGTACGTTCGAATTACGAAGCCAGGAGCGCGAGCAAACGAGCGCGACGAAGATACGTATACCGTGTACGTGTGTCTAACACATAGTCGTGTTTTTCTGTTCATAGGAATCTTGGCCTACCTCAAGCCTGCGAGTTCGGCGACCCAGCATCGCGGAACGGCCAGACACGAGGCCAAATTAATATTCTTATGTTCAGTCTCGTTATTTTATTATAATTGTCATTGGTTTTTCTTTTTGTTTTCGTTTATTTTTGTAATAAACGGTCGGTCTTAAAGGCCGACGAAAAGAAAACCATTTGTGTCCGATTCACTTCCCCTATAAAACTCCCACACCTCTATCCGGACTCATTCGTTAAAAGTATATATCAATACTTTGTAACACTATTGGTGTTATTTGCCAAGAGTAAATATTATATTCTTGTGTAATTAAACGCTACAAAAAGACACGAGTAAACACAATTTTATTCCATATATAAATCATCAAAATTCTTTTATTCTTTTTCGACAATTAGTGTTATAGTAATGCAACTTTAAAGAATTCATGTCTTTTGCTGGCATTGGAATCTCTAATCGCGGCACGTGTAACTGCACCGGACCATTTCGCCAGGAACAATTCGTTTTCGGTACGTTCTGAGCGTAAATTTCGTTCTAAATGAAAATTGCTATCACTTTTCAGCTCGGTTTCGCGAGCAGGAGTGGTTGCAGCGCCCTTTGGCCCTATCAACCGCTGCATCTTGATTCAACGCACGTCTAACGACCTGCCAACCAAAGTGGTTTATCTAAACTTACGCTCGGAATGTGCCGCGAAACTTTTTCGCCGATGAAAAGGCAACGTGGTCTTCGAACGTTAGGAAAACAGCGTTATATTCTCGCCTCGAACCAAACAAGCTATTCCATCGCGTACTTTTCAACGTTTGGATAAGCAAAACAATTATTTACTCAAAATATGTACTAGATACTTTCACTTTGGAGGAAACAAGGCATGGAGCATTTATCCAAGTTTATTTTAAAATAATTTAATATGTTTAGAATTCTATTTTTGTTATAAAACGTGACAATACTGAAGAAGGAACGTGATGATCATTAAATTCAACTCTTTCAAATGAAATAAACCGTTTCTGAGTTTTGAGAGTGATTTTTTCTACGAACAAGCAATAAATAACGGTAAACTAGAGTCGAAATTGTTAACGATAAGTACGTAGGGTGGAAAAGCGGTTATCAGGGCTACCTATTATACGAACATTGGCCAGCTGACTCTCGATCATCCGGACATGCAATTAGAAGTTCTTGTGCTCAAGATATGGAAACAGTTTTGTCCGAGTAATGTAACAGGCACAGTTTGCCAATATATCAGGGCAAGTAATCTACCCATTTGTACGGAGAATCAACTATCCGCCGTGTAATTACTGTATAATTATCAGTTACATGCAGTGGTGGCTAATAATTACTGTATAATTTTGTATAATTGCAAGTTTCGCTTAACTACCTATTGTAAGTACCTTCGAGCTTCGTTTTTGCTTCGAGGAAACAAAATTTTTACTTTCGATAAAGTGTGGGGTATATTGAAATCACTCGAGCCAATGAATCCTCGTAATTTCAATTTCTTCTCGAGGAATATATTTTTTTAAAGGTTGGAACACGCGACAAATTCCCATTTCATCTTGAACGCAGCGTAGTCGTGTTTCCTTTTTACATTTAATATTAGTAAGAGCTGAAAATCCCAATTCGCATAGGTACGACGCAGACTGAAATGGGATTTTCAGCTCTTAGTAATATTAAGGGGGTCTTCTACTGTGAAGGCTGTTTTGTTCAGCTTTCTTTCGGAATTTTTTTGAGGAATAATGGAAACACACACAGTTATAACTTTTATATCGAGTGTATTAATTATTGAACTTTGTTTACAAATTTTTGTAAAGCATAATAATAACAATAATTAGCTTTATAGCACTGGAATGATGACCATGTATAAAAAATGTTGACGGATGGCGCCCATGATTGACGATTTTTTATTCATCTGAAATTGAAAAATCGAATAGCATTTTAATATGTAGATCTATGGCTATCGTGTGAACTAGAATTAAATAAAAATATTCAAATTTGAATATTTGACAAAGCTTTTAAGAAAAAAGTCAATTCTTCGTATTTTTTTTTCAACCTTTTAAGCTAAAGAACAAGAAATTAGTAAAATATTTCAATTATCCTAGTTCACACGAAAACTAGAGGTGTATGAAAGATGTGTACGAAATTTTAGCGAAATCGGTTGAAGACTTTTTGAGATATCGTGGGCGCTGCTTCAAGAAAATGCGTTTCGAGAAAAACGCGTTTGAAGTTCAAGTACGTATGACACAAAGATAATTTTACTTACCATTAATCTGCAATGCTTGGACCATACAGTACACCTTCAGTTTCTTCCTGGAAGTCATGCAGAAGTGAATTTTCTTCTCGATTTTGAATCCGAGATTTTTTGGCGAAGTCAGACGATTTTCGTTCGAAGCGGTACAGGCGAGCGTTGTCACGGTGCGTAGAATATGTGCAGGAATTGGTGCCAATTTTCAATCCCATTGTTTCCATAATTTTTAATACCCCTTCAAATCCGTCGTTAAAAATAATAACTGCTAAAAAAGTAGCTATTTCAACCACCTTAGGCCCAGAATGAATGTGTTTTGGGGCGAATGTCCAAATTAGGGAATTCAATGATTCGTTATTATTTTGGGTCTCAGCTCCCAAGCATCTGATTAATAAATCATGTTTTGATAAATCTTCGTAAACCGGCTTAATTGTTTCTAAAACTTGTCTTTTTAAAGAAACTCTATAGTGGTTAAAATTCTTGAGGAGTCCTAAAGCTTCTGCTTTACGCCACTTGCACCAGCTGATTTCACCCTTCGGACAATAATCGTGCTGCGGATTATCATCAGAAGAACTGCAGTGATAAACGAAGCCCAAATCTCTCTCTTCATATCATCTATTGAATCAGGATGCCGTCGTATGGCTAAGCCATAGAATTTCGTAAATTCACCAATGACTTTTTCAGTTAGTTTACCGTGTCCTTTTCCACCGATTCCCTTGTGATTTTTTTAATGTTGCGAAGTCTCGTGCCCATCCTCTTTTCCACATGACCTACGCACTCCTTTTTCACAACTTGTTTTTCATCTGTATACGGATTAGCATTCAAAATACCTTTGAATGTTTTGCTATCTCCGTCTCCAACGTATGTTAGGTACTTTACGCCATGTTTCTCCATAGAACGTAAAAACATTTCAATAATAGCGTCAATTTCCATTTTACCAGAGCTGCCAATATGATTTATGGAACAATCCTTGTGGTTCGATAACCATTCTTCGTGGAATTGCAGTTTTGGAGTTTTCAGTTTCTCGAAATATCAACAATTGTCGCGTACTGCACCGACTAAGCGAACGTTCTTAGAAAGTTCGTGATTGTTCACATATGTAATTATCAATTGTCACAATTGCGTCTGATATGAAAAAAGACTCGGTCGTTCATAAGCAGAAATCATAATAAACACTAGTACATGCCCGAAGAATGACATAATATTGAGGAGGAAAGCGCGACAGCACCCGCCACCAGCGCGCTCCGAACACCTATTTCGTTCTACGCCTACAACTTCTGAACGGCATCGAATCTCAAAAAATCCATTTAGCCTCGTATTCTACATGAGTTATAGATGTAATTCATGTAAAAAAAAATGAATTTTTTCGACCCGACACTGTAGAAGACCCCCTTAAATGCGGAAAGAAAGGACCTCTGTGTGTTTTATACGTATTGTTATTGTATTCCTGTTGAGGATCTATCGTTATGAAAGATTGAACTCAACCGCTTACATGCAGAAGAAAAAATGGTTTATTGAAAAGTATAATAATGGATATTACAAGACACGGAGGCGAAAAACTAAGTAAAAGACTTTCTCCGCGGTCAGGGTTGTCGCACAACTAACTCCAAACGGAGAAAAAGCCCGGCTTTATAGGCGTCGTCAAATGATCGGCAGTTCAGTCTCGTCTGAGCATCCGTGGCGATAGGACGTTTCGCGTGGTATCAACACAACCGCTCCGGCATCGTATTATTGTTGTTGTCTCTCGCCGCTTGGCTTCGGCCTCGCCAAGAATAGTACGCGCACAAGACATATTTTTATTAAGAGAGTTTATTCCTGAGTACAGGAACCTCTCCGTGTGATCATGGATTCAAGTAATGTTCCTGGTGGCTCTCAATCCACCTATGCTAGTGTGATGCAGAAAGTGAGCTTTCCTTCTAAGGACCAAGCTATTGTCCTCGACGCCTTTGAAGACATTTCCATAAAGGAATATATTGTTGCAATTGGTAAAGTCATCAGTCCTAGTAATATTAGATTTGCGTCTCGTATCGCCAACAACCGTATATGTATTTATCTATCGTCCAAACTGTTAGTTGAACAAATCATAGCGGAGAAGTTAAATATAAACATCAAAGGTCGTTCTCTCTCTGTCAGGCCGCTTTTAACGAAGGCTAAACGTGTTATTTTATCGAACGTGTGTCCTGTTATTCCTCATGCGCTCATCGATGATTCTTTCAAGAAACTGGACATCAGAATGCTGTCTCCCATATCGTTTGTTAAAGCTGGCTTCTCGGATCCCGGATTCTCACATATTCTGAGTTTTCGGCGACAAGTGTACATTCACCCAGACGATGAACCTAAGCTGCCAAAAGATCTTCAATTAAGTTTTAATAACACAAATTACTGGATTTTTGTCTCAACAGATAAGCTGACATGCTTTCAATGTAAAAAGGAAGGCCACATGGCAAAACAATGTCCAACCGTGTCTAATTGTGACGATCAAATAGGAGCTTCTCATACGAGCATAGCAGTATCTTCAGAGGCTTCTTCAGAAACGCCAGCCGCCGATGTGAATACTTCTACTCCTGTTTTGGATGGCTCTAAAAATTTTGGCGATAGCTGCTTTAAAACTTCTAACAAAAGACCGCTCTCCACTAGTTCCAGTACTTCGGCTACAGTAAATGATCCTTCTGTACGTGACTCAAGTACTCCTTTCTTTGCTGCTCCTGTAGTGGAGCTTGCTAGTGCTGGTTCGAATTTTGTAAGCCCTTCAACGATTAAGTCTTTGGCTGCTCCAAGAAAAAAGAAGAAGATAGCTCCATCGGCGACTCCGAATAAGTCAGAAGATATAGACAGTGCTCTTCACCCAGTCAAAGAAAATCTCTTATTACACCCCGACGCATATGTTCTAAACTATTTTCAAGTTCGTGAATTTCTACAGAAGGCCAGAGGTAACTCGAATATTCCACAACTGGCTCAAACATATACTTCCGATCTTTCTCAAGTTGTCAAAATGCTCCGTGATATATATCCCTGTATCACCGCTAGATCCATTAAAAACAGAACGACAAGGATTATTAAAAAGCTAGAGCAGTTCCTCGACTGGTCTGAAGACTCTACTGCGAAATATGACTCTTCCACTTCTTTCGACACTGAGTCGGATCTAGAATCTCCATCAGTCTACACTGCCTTCGACTCGCCAAAGGATTCTCTCCATTCTTCCTCTCCTCAAGATTATGGTTCAGCCTAAAAAGCCTTCCTCTCTCTACGATCTCAAAGTCGTTTTCTGGAATTCCAGAGGCCTGATGAAGTGCAAAGATGAACTTCTGAATCATCTCTCCAACGTCGGTGTCTTTATAGGAGTGGAAACCTGGCTTCAAGCTGATAAAAAGTTTAGTCTTCCCGGATTTCAGGCTATTAGAATAGATAGAAATAATCGTCCTGGCGGAGGTATTATTTTTTTAATAAGGAAACCTCTTAAATTTACTGTTATACATAATCTATGCAGTATATCTGACAGTCTTGAAATTGGAGCTGTTAAATTACTCGATACATCTCCAGAAGTTGGCTTGGTAGGGTGTTACAGGATTCCTAGCTTCAGTGTTGCACGAACAGATTGGGACCAACTTTTCCTTTCTGCATGCTCTCTTGGATCCTGCCTAATTTTTGGCGACTTTAATTCTCATCATACCTCCTGGAACTGCTCCAGCAACGACTTGAACGGTAGTAGACTTTTTAACTCCCTACTTGACTCTGATCTTATCTTAGTTAACAATAACACCTCCACTCATATTGACTTTCATAGAAAAAAGCTGTCCAATCTTGATTTGCTTCTTTCCTCTCCAGACATTTTTGATAACGTTAATCTCTCAATTCCTGAAGACACTTGGAGCTCTGATCATTACCCTCTTTTCGTTAAACTATCAGTCGATAGAGCGATATTTATTAAAAATTCCCTTCGTCTGTCTTCAAAAAAAACCAACTGGTCCTTGTATCGATCTATTTTATCTGAGAAATTTGAGGACTTCCTCCATTCTGATTTTCTAGCCCTTAACTCTTGTGATAAATATGCTTTGTTCTGTAACACTATAACTGACGCAGTTAAAAAGTGCACTCCTAGTAAAAAACTTACATATTTTGGGCAACATAGGAATCCTGTTTCTTGGTGGGACAACGAATGTGAAAAACTTATACGTTTAAGAAAGGCGGCTCTTAAAAAATGGCATGTTACTCACCAGCTTTCTGACTTTATCGATTATAAAAAATGTAAAGCATCTGCTAGGAGATATGTAAGAAGAAGGAAAACAGAGGACTTTCGCAACTTTGCTCAAAGTATCAACTTTGACTCGGATATTTCCTACGTTTGGGATAAATGTAAGATACTTAAGAATAAATGGGCTAACATTCGTTCTAGTAAACTTAGTCCTCCCGATCGTGTTCCCAAGATCGAAGAAGCGATCGAGAAGGTCAGTCCATGCTGGGTTCCCTCTAACCCCAACGTCCTTAACTCCAATCCCAACATCTGTATGAACCATTTCCTCAGCTCCGTATTCAGCTTACAAGAATTTAACGCTGCCCTCAGCAGCTGCAGTCCTAAAGCCTCTCCTGGTCCTGACAATATAGAGTATTGCCTTGTTACTAATCTTCCCTTCAAGTTAAAGCTTATTTTTATTGACATTCTAAACGAAATCTATGTGAACTCTGAATTCCCCCCGTCCTGGCAAAATAGTTTCACTTTCTTCATTGATAAGAAAGGTAGTGAAAATGTTAGACCTATTTCGCTCACCTCGTGTCTTTGTAAGATTTTGGAGAAAATGGTTAAGTTAAGACTGCAGCATTGGTTAGAAACAATAGATTTCTTCCCTTCGTCACAAGCCGGGTTTAGATCTGGGAGATCCTGCTCTGACAACCTCGCTCGACTTACTCTTTCAATCGAAGAGGCTTTTCATTTGAACGAGGATGTCCTCTCCTGTTTCCTTGATGTGAAAGGGGCTTTTGACAATGTCCTAAGTGATATCCTTGTTACAAAACTTATCAATATTGGATGTCCTATAAGCATTGTTAAATTCGTCAATTTTCTGACGCATGATCGCAACATTACCTTTGCTGTACAATCCAACCGCTCCCTCAGCAGAAAGGTTTTTAAGGGAGTTCCTCAGGGTGGAGTTCTCAGCCCTCTTCTATACTTGATATATGTTAAAGATATTACTGTTGGTCTGGATAGTAATGTCTGCATTTCACAATTTGCAGACGACATAGTTGTTTTTACTCGTGCTGCTATTCCTCGAATAGCCAAAAAATCTATTGAAAAGGCAATCACTTGTTTAAGTAGTAATCTGAATCGCCTGGGTCTATCCTTATGCCCGGAGAAAACCATATTGATACACTTCAACAAAAAAGGCATTCTCCCCGGTTCCTGTTCTATCAATGTCGAAAACTATAAAATTAAGTCTAGTTCAAACGTCAAATTTCTTGGAATCATTTTTGATTATCAATTTCATTTTAAAGATCATATTGAGTTTATTCGTGACAAATGCCTTCAAAGACTTAGTATTCTCAAATTTGTTTCTGGTATCAGATGGGGAGCTGACCCGACCACCCTGGTCACCCTTATAAAAGTCTTATTCGCCCCATTGTTGAATACAACTGTTTTATTTACTTTCCTAGATCAGACTCTCGTCTTCTGAGAATAGAAAGAATTCAATTTTCTGCCTTACGCATTGCCCTAGGCTATAGAATTAGCACCCCTACCAATATCCTGTTGGGAGAATCAAAAATATGGCTTCTTCGCAACAGAGCCGAGTTCCTTTGCAAAAACTATTTAATCAAGAAGCTATCCGTTTCTGGAACTGATCTATATAACTGTATTCATAAAATTACATCTTCTTCGTTTTGGTACGGCCTAGTGGGCAAGTGTCATTCCATTCTTCCTATTCAAATTAATTCTCTGTTTCATATTAGATCCTATCTGAGGTTAATTGTGATATTGGTCTTTCTGCTAAAAACTCAGGTGACCCCGGTGTCTACTTTTTGGAACAATTCTGTAATAAACCGTCAAATTCGATTTCATTCTTTACTGATGGAAGCCGAGATGATGAGGGTAATGTTGGTGCTGTGCTTTTCTTTCTCCGGATATTAATGTCTCATCCTTGCTTGCGCTGAATAAATGGGCTTCCAGTTTTACTGCAGAATGTCTTGCTATCAAAAATGCCTTAGTATGTGCCTCTAAGCATTCATTTGATAATGTTTTCATTTATTCTGATTGTCTGAGTGCTCTTTTCTCCCTCTCTAAGTTCACCATAAATGTTAATTTTAACCCAATCTTGTTGGATATCAAAAATATTATTCATGACCTGGCTCTACGTAATATAAAAACCCACTTCTATTGGATCCCTTCTCATTCTGGTATCTTTTATAATGAGTATGTCGACACTTTAGCAAAAGAAGCTTCTCGCCTCGAACCGTCATTTGATTTCCAGGTTCCCTTCACTGACTTCTATCAAGTATTCAAAAGAGAGGCTAAGAATGAGACTGTGAGACAGCTTCATGCTCAAGCCTCTCACAAGGGCACCAAATATTTTGCACGCTTTTATAGCGATTCTGCAACTCCTTGGTTCACTCGAAAAGCCCTCCCTAGGGATTTTATTTGTTTTACCAACAGATTACGTTCTAATCACTTTCAACTAGCTGTCTCACTTGTCCGAATCAATCTTGCACCAGACACAAGGTGCCAATGTAATTATCCAGAGCAGGATCTTAATCATATCATATGGCAATGTCCTTTATATGATTCTGGCAGACCGGACATGATTAACCAGCTGTGCTATAAAGGCTATTTCCCTCCGTACACGATTGATGCTTTCCTTTTTCAACCACTTATACCTCCTATGATGGTTATATTTAAATTCATTAAGAAACATGATCTTCAATTGTAATTTCGTTCTACATATTGTATAAGTAGCTGTAGCGGCTAGCTCGCACAACAAAAGAAACATTTGGCGTGCAAATGCTAGCATGGTTTACGACAAGCAAAGTCGAAAAGGCCACTTTTGAGAAAGCCGTTTCTTACGAATTTTATTAGCCAGCATGTTTTTCGTCGAAGATTTCTAACGGCCTCAGTGGCATATTGCACATGTCGTAAACCAGGGATTTCCGAAGGGCTGCAACGCCAGGTCAAGCGACCCTCGGCGGGTGACATCACCAGGCCTAGACTTGGAGGAAATTCCGCTACATTGCCAAACTTCCGTCGACAAAGCTACCCCCACCGGGTCACATCGCCTTTCCCAAAAAGCGCGTCAAGGGCGCAAGGAGTAGGCGGTGACTTCGGAATTGAAAGATGCTTAATTGGTTAACTTCGACACATCGGTTGAACCAATTAGGCGACTGCAAACAGTTCGAGGAAAATATTAGTTTGTACAGAAGTCAGTCTTCGCCACGACACCCAGTGAACAACACCTTCAAAATAAAGAATACAAGGCGAACTTTGCGATTGCATTTAAGACCATTCTTATCCTCACACGCAACCACTTCATAGCTACTAAGTTCACTATCTCATGTATGTAATTTTGTACGTTTTCTTTTTTCTCTCTCTCTCTCTCTCTCTCTCTATGTATACTTGTGCTAATAATCCCGTAGGGGGTTACGGCGTAATAAATATGATCGGCAGACCTATGGGTTTTATGACCCGACCTGGGTCGACGTCGAGCAGAGAAAAATCGCAATGATAGACATTGAAAATATATCTATTCTCAACAATTCCATACACAATTCGTGTTTAATTTCACTCTTAAATTGCTTCCTCGCGTATTTATAAAAGTCAATTTCACAAAGTGCCTCGAACCAAACAGAATAAAAGCAGAATACTTTGTGTTTCAGTTACGCAGAACACAGGATCGTTTAACCCTTTGCACTCTTATGTCAGGAGCTCCTTTTTCAAGTTCAAACCAAAGAGATATCGTAAACTTAAGAATTGCAAAATATTACAACAGTACAAATAAAACAACTATTTAATCGAATTTGTTTGTTCCTCTACCTTTTTAAATTGCTTTATTTTAGGCTGGTAACAAAATTGAAATATAATTCGGAGTGCAAAGAGCTAAGTTAACGCGACATGGATAGAGAACCGCGATACAATTTGATCCCAGTCCCCATTCAATAATCGTTCTTCTCCTATACAGGCTTCCTTTGTAAGTTTGTGCTACGTGAACAAACAGAGCTTCTTCAAAGCGACGATCAAACTCCCTCCAAACTCGTGTCCACCGAGATATCATAAACGTTCAGGTCGGAAACCAGCGTCACGAGACGATCGTGACACCTAAATGCAGAAACGAGAAGAGTACCTCGACGCTAGTTCGTGTATTGTTTGAACGATGGTTTTGCGGTTGCGTCACTGGGCTAAATTAACACCACGGAGCGAAAGTTATGTCACGTCCTTGCGGGCTATTAGCTCCGTTCTCCCCGGATAGCTGAAAGGTCTTGCAAGACTGATAATTCGGACGAGTGCAATAATGGCGACAATAACGCCACCACGGTGACTAATTCAGTTTGGAGATTATTGACACATTTGTAAAAAATTATTGCAAGCTTTACTTTGCTTCTGTGATCCCAGACACGTGGTTTACAATCGTTTTTAATTTTTCCTGAGTATTGCAATGTTTATGTACGCGTTAACGAGTAATTGTCATTTGCGTCGAATTGGATTTCACAAATGGATTTCGAAGGTCGTGACCAGATTGTCGAAATTTTATACGGGTACAAATTGTTTCAAACGCGTTTTCGATTATAAACTTTCATTCCGTTGGACGAAAATTGTTATGTAAAATACATCAATTTGCTTATCCCTGAAGGCTACGTCGCGCGTATTAAAACCGGAATAAATAACGAGAGTGCATGAAGAGGATCACATTACCAAAAGACATTAATCTTTCTTGATAAATGGGCACCGGTGTACCATATTTTCACTCCCCTAGTGGCAACCAGTTGATTAATAATATATGTACTTTATATAAATTTTTTTAATTAAACAAAGTGAAAAGTCACTGAATATAAATTACTTTCGTTTCGAATATAAGATGACGAGGTCCTCGTTTATTTGTTCACTGACGAAACTGAATTTACGTAGAATTATCTTGTCGGTAAGTTTCAGACTTTTAATTTCAAATATTTAAACAATTTAAACAATTACTTGCTTCAAGGAATTATTTGTGACGGAAACATAAATACTCGCTTGAATAGCTAAGCAAGTATAAATATTGAGATAATAATTATTAGGAAAAGAAATAATTATTACGAAAATCGCGATCACCTGCTTAAACATTTGTGTACACTTTGGACCAGCTGTTAACGCCAGGCAAATTCATCGATAGCGATACGTGTTAATTTCCTGGCATTCTATCGAATACATATTGAAACAAGTTATCACTGGTATATTGGCAAGATGTACTTATTGACATTTCATACGATTTAAAGTAGCATTAAGACTTCAACAAGACGTATATGTAGTTGGTCTTATCAATGTTCTGAATTAATATTTATTTAATGTCAAAACACGTTCTCTATCCTCTATTCTCTGTCCCCCTTTAACACATTCAACCCCATTATCTGTGCTACCATCATGGGTGTGCCTTTAGCGTAACATATATTACTATAAAAATATAATTTGAAGTCATCGAAGTACAATTAGAACCTACAGAATTTGTTAACACTAAACCTACCACGAACCGGTCAAATGACCGTTTTAAAAATTTTCTTTAGAATTTCTAACGCACAATGTTATTTTAGCGCACATTTAACGTCACGATTTTTCTTATAGCATACGTACAATGAATCTTTCAATATTCAGTTCTATTCTTATTGTTTGTTTTCTGAGAAAAATATGTAGTCTCTTTTGCCTATAACGATCGGGCGTCTTATTTTGGCCTCTAGAATCTCCCACTAAAATTTGTCCCAGGAGTGGCCGAACACCCTGTACATAGTCCACTATTCAGTTTCCATTGTCTTAGGACAGTCTAATAACGCGTGTTAAAAATACTAAAACTTTAGACGCGTGCAGTTCCGAAACTACTAGGGATTTATTAATTATTGAACCACTGTCGTCAGCGGTGAACCTTCCCCTTTAAAACGCTTTATGGTTTTTGTCGAGCGGACTTACCGTTTTCGAGATATCGTAATTTATATAAAGGAGTATTTGTTTTAATTTAACTATCGCTGTCTCCGTCTGACGCGTCGCGCCGAACCTCCTTGTCGCACGTGAGTCGAGACAGTCACCTGACCAGGAAGACGTAGTATTTCCAAGAATTAACTACGCACTGTTTACTATTTTCACGCGCGCGAGTTCATTGCTAACAATGAACGTAAACAAAGGCTTCGGACCCTCGTATCTCCAAAACTAGCCACCGCATCGACTTGAAATTAAAATGGCTATATCTCCGGAACTAATAAAGCTATCGACTCGCACAAACGCTCATTTTAAAGGGCATTTCATCCTCTATCTGATGATTGTAACAACTACTATAATTTATGCTATCTTCTATGTTTATTTTCACATTTACTTTGACGCTACATACCTAAAGAAGTTTCAGCAATTCCTACTGATCATACGACTGTATATTATACGATATAATGCAAGAATTAGGCAATTAGAAATCATTTGACCGGTCATGGTAGGAATAGGTATACACGAAGTGTCGGTAGGTTTAGTGTTAACCTAACCCAGATCTAACCCAGACCTACAGAATTTTATAATCTAACCCAAACCTACAGAATTTTATACAAAATTCGAAAGAGACGTGACTAATTAAAATTGAAATTAAAATTTTTGATGGACTATTTGACCAACGGTTCCCCCAAGTTTGTTGTCGTTTGAACAAAACTTCTGAAGGGTTGTGGGCCTCCTGAAATCGTGCTCCATAGCATTAATAAGGGGAGGATCATTAGCTTTCCCCTATTCGTGATATTTCCAAAGTCAAACTAAGCGGGCGCATAGAGTCTGTAGAAGTATCGCCAGCAAGTCCGTGGAGGAATCACGGTGTCTGATCGCAGTGTGTAAACTCGGGACAGAAATACGACAGCCGAAGGGACCGTGGTATGTGCTGACTCACGACTACCGGGGGCTACCGAATTCCCCGGTGGACCAGCTCAGCAACCAGGATTCGATTCTAAACCGTCGCCTCCAACGGAACAGCGGTTTCGCGTTGTTGATGCAAAAACACCCCCTCATTCGACGCGCTGAGCTCGTAGAAGCACTATATTTTTAATCACATTCACTTTTATCGCGATTTTTCTTTGCAAACCAACAGTGAACTTTGATTGTTACACCACAGACGAGGTATAAGAGTAGATTTTACATCCAATGTACTTTTTTGGCTCATTTTTCTGGGGTTCTAGGACCCCATTACCATTTTCGTGTCAACGAAGAGGCAGTGAGACTTGAAAGATTTGCTTCTTGAAACATTAAAATCCTTCAATCCG
>NW_025106751.1:0-62787 GCF_013123115.1 Colletes gigas
CAACAGAGCTTTTCTCTAGAGAGATTTTTCTCTCCAGAGAAAAGCTCTTTAGTAAATTCGTACTATTAGGCTGCAATGACAGTATAAACGTTTTCATGCGACGTCGCGGTAGACTGGTCTTGTTACGTCAACGGTACCGCGACGTAGGCGCAACAAGGTGTGATGCATGTACATATGTGCCATAACGTCACGCGAAAGCGCTTACACTGCAACCGCAGTCTTGTTAGTGATGTCCAAAATATTTTTTTTTGGACATCGCTAATATGTAAATAGTCGTTCAATTTGTCTCGCGTTGTTACTTTTTTACGTATTTCGCTTGCTGTAAATACTATTCTGCTTGCTCTAACTATCATTTTTTTCTTCATTTATTTGCTTATATTTTGCCGTATATTTTTAGTTAGTGAAATTGCTTGCTGTAGATAGTGTGGCTATGACGTAGAATGTCGCGCCTTGTTACACTTACGTCACGGTACCGTAAGAGCAACAATGCACGACATAACGTACCAGCTTAATCGCAAACGTCCTATCCCGACATCCCATCCTTTGGAAATGTAAACAATTATATCATTTTTCCATTTTTATGGCTCGTGTGTATATTAATAAAAATTAATGCATTCACGAGTTAGTTTTTCATTATATTGTAATTTCATTACATTAATAAAAACATTTTAATATACGGCATGTGATAATGTTTCAAAGAAATAACAATTTTTTACATTTCCTTCCTGATGGAAGTGACCACCACCTTCCCGTGGTTTCCATTGAACGGTAGCGTGCACGTTATTGTTTTACCTATCGTTACAATTATTTTGTTATGTAAAGTTAAGTCAAATATATAACATTTGATTGTGTGTAACAATTTGATACGGTTATTAAAAAACATAGTGGAAAAAGTCAGTAGTAATCTATTTCTGTAGCGTGCACGGTACTGGCTAAGAGTGGTTTTTCATTTTAATTAACCCTTAATTAACCCTTTACGAGTAAGACTGCTTTGAACAACATTATTCTAAAATATTTGTGGAATACGTTTTTAATGTGGTTTAGGTATGTTGCGTCGCAGACCCTCGAGCGTCCCGTCGCGACGCAATATAATACGTAGGGTAGGCCCAAGTGTTAGGGCCCAACCACTTGCTCGCCTGTTCATTAGGCAGTTTTCGTCGCCTGGGCAAGTGGTACCCTCAAGGCCAGACGTTGGCTAGGTGGTTGGAGGCGCCGCTCGACCACCCATATTTCCCACATGTTTTCACTTACCCTGGTGTCCTCTTAACCGACTTTCCTTTTCCAGAACAGCTCTATGCATACCTCCACTCCTTTTCCTAGGTCCCAGCCTACATTTTTCCCAATTAGCCAATCCTGATAAACCACTCCCAATTTTCTATTCCGACTCCGGCGTCTCCACTCACCAAAATTAGGTATATAAGGTAGCCCGCGAGCTACGACCACAGCACACTAAAAAATCCGAAAAGGATTACTTCACGCAATAAAGAATTTAAAAAACCAACCAGCAAAACTTCTTCGTCGTGAGCCAACCACAACAGTGTTGTCGCGACGATCACGACATGGTCCTTCGAGCCGGATAGCAGTAAATTAGTACTGTGTTTTATGATACTGTGCTTAATTAAGAGCAATTATCAAACATAACATTCTGAAGTGAAGTGCAACGTAACCGGCTTTATAGTGATCAAATAAGATCATCTATTATTTTAAAAATCGAAGAGCAGTCATTTTGATCGCTCATTTATTGAGTCATATCAACGACTGTGGACATTTATCGGATGCAATAAGCATTCATCGGAATTCCTTGGCGAGGAATCATAAGTGGCAATATTATATTGTCAAACCATTGGTGAGGACAACGAGTTCGACGGGTACACCTGTATCAGCGTTGGGCAATTCCTGCGAAGCGGCGTACCTGCAACCAGCGAACCTACAACCGGCGGACCTGTAACCTGTGGACCTGTACCACCGGCTAACAACCCCGGAACCATCTGGACACCGAAAGGGCTCCAGCGAGTGACGAATTCAACATTCTACCTGCAGTTGTGGCAATTGAAACCGAAGGAGGACAGAGTCGATTATAGTTGCGGTAAAGGCCATTCAGCGCTCAAGTAAGCTTGACTCACCTTCCTATACCATTTAATTACTCTTTTCCGAAAATTGCTTCAATCTCTATAAATTATGGCGTTAGATTTAAAATCTCTTGCTAAGCAACGTACGGTGCTCAAGGCACAAATTACGCGAATAAAAAATTATGTAAGGGATGCAGGAGAATTAGAAATACACGCGTTAGAATTACGTAAGCAGAAACTTGAAGACCTTTTTGAAAGGCTTTGTTCAGTTCAAACTGAGATAGAAAATGTAGACGATAGTCTTGATCACACGGCAGCTCGCGAAGAGTTTGAAACACTCTATTATGAATGTGGAGATCTTATAGGTGGGAAATTATATAGATTATCTAATCGTTCCATAACCACTGCTCCAGCAAATAACATTTCAGCCGCTAGTCCTACTGTAATGACGAACCAAACAATATTGCCAAAAATCCACATCAAGCCATTCGATGGAAATTTTATCGATTGGCAAGCCTTTTTTGATACATTTCGTTCATTGGTGCATGAAAATGATTCCATAGCGATCGTGCATAAATTTCACCTCTTAAAATCATATTTAACTGGGAATGTGTCTTCGGCTATCAATTCGCTAACTGCTTCTGAGGAAAATTATTTTGTTGCCTGGGAACTAATACAAAAACGGTTCAATAATCCGAGAAAAATAATACAAAGCCATATACGCGCTTTATTCGAATTGCCGGAAAATCTTAAATATTCACCTTCTGCATTACGTGCTCTGTCAGAAGCGGCAGAGATGCATGTTAATGCATCGAAGGCTTTAAATCAACCAGTAGATTGGGATGAAATGTTAATTTATATAATAACGTCAAAACTCGATAGAACAACACGCACTTCATGGGAGCGCACAATTGAAGAGAATGTCATGCCAAAATTCAAAGATTTATTAGCATTCATAAATCGATATTCACGAGACGATGAACCAGTCAAATTAGTTTCACAGTATCATGACAATCCTCAACAACGCGATAATAATTATAAAAGACAGTTTGACAAACCATATAAATTACATAAAACCAATACCTTTGTCAGTGCAAATTCCTCAATAACCTGTGCTTTATGCAAACAAACTCATTATATAAATCAGTGCAAACAATTTTTAAGTCAAACTCCTTATGAGAGACTAAAGTTAATTAAAGGCATTAAGCATTGTGTAAATTGTTTCCATTCAAATCATACAACGGCACAATGCCGAGCGAGTACCTGTCGGAAATGTGGAGCTAAACATCACACATTACTGCATTTTGACCCTCCAAACAATAATAACAAGAAAGATACAGTTGTTGACAACGCCGTGCCGTCAGCATCAACCTCAGTAGCATTAACAGCTTATGGAATTTCGGAGGTTTTATTATCTACGGCTCAAATTATAATTTTAGACGCAAATAATAAGGAACACAATTGTAGAGTCCTTTTAGATCCTGGTTCGCAATCGAATTTTATAACCGAGAAATTTGCAAATAAGTTAAAATTGCCAAGGCGTAAAATCAATTTGCCAGTCTTAGGTTTAGGGCAACAGGCAAGTCAAGTAAGACTGTACGTACAATCGCGAGTTAAATCAAGATTTACAAGGTTTTCGTATGACGCGAAGTTTTTAATATTACCAAGTATAATGAGTAATCTGCCATCGCGAAGAGTTGAACGCGATGTTTTAAACATTCCAAGTAATGTTAAATTAGCCGATCCTGATTTTAATATACCTGCTGATATTGATGCGTTGTTAGGCGAATATTTATTTTATAAACTGTTACTTAGTGGACAAATTCGGTTAAGCAATAAAACCGCGGTATTGCAGGAAACGCAATTAGGTTGAGTTATTTCGGGTGAAGTAAGATCCGTTCGTAAACCGATAAATAGGACGAATTGTTTTCTTGCTACGGTTCCTCTAGATAAACAATTGCAAAAGTTTTGGAAACTCGAGGAAATCCCTCAAAAAAGGTTAATGTCGCGAGAAGAGAAATTATGCGAACTATCATTTCAAGATACAACCCAGCGCGATTCGTCGGGTCACTTTATGGTGAGATTACCATTTAATGAAAGAAAGGGCGAGCTAGGCGATTCATATAAAAGTGCGCTAAAACGATTCTACGCGATGGAACGTAAACTTCAATTGAATACCGAATTACGCGAAAAATATGTAGACTTCCTGGAGGAATATCAAAGGTTAGGTCATATGACAGAAGTAACAAATGTAGCAGCTAAAAATTCTGGATGCTACTTGCCGCATCATGCAGTAGTCGAAGATAGTAGCCTTACAACGAAGGTACGGGTAGTTTTTGATGCATCCGCTAAGACCGATACGGGAATATCTCTGAACGATACGCTTATGGTAGGCCCGACAATCCAGGAAGATGTTTTTGCTTTAATTACGCGCTTTCGATCGCACGTGTATGTACTAATCGCTGACGTCGAAAAGATGTTTAGGCAAATAAGACTGCATCCAGATGATGCAATATATCATAAAATATTGTGGCGGAAAAATCCTACTGAAGCAATCAAGACATACCAATTAAATACTGTCACGTATGGTACTGCATGTGCTCCATTTCTCGCAGTTCGTTGCCTAAATCAACTAGCTAGTGATAGTGAAAAATCATTCCCCTTAGCAACAAATGCGATAAAACGCGATTTTTATATGGACGATCTTCTAACCGGTACACAAACGCTAAACGAGGCTATAGCTCTACGTGATCAACTAGTCGAAGCCTTAAAGACGGGAGGGTTCAATTTGCGACAATGGGCATCGAATGAACCTTCATTAATTGCAAATTTCAAAGAGCTCGCTTCGGAAGAATTTTTATTTTTAGATATGGAAACGGTAAAAAAGACTCTCGGCATTTATTGGCGTCCACGCGATGATTCGATTAGCTATAAAGTAACTATTACTGATCAGGGATCGCAAATAACGAAACGAACTATTTTGTCAAATATAGCTAAATTGTTTGATCCTTTAGGCTTGCTTGGACCTGTGGTGGTAAAAGCAAAGCTAATAATGCAAGAATTGTGGAAACGCGGTGTAGGATGGGATAACACTATTCCGTCGGATATATTCTCGTTATGGAATATATATATGTCACAATTGCCTGTACTTAACAATTTTGTGGTGCCACGCCAAATTATCGGAAATAACACACTGGAATGCCAGTTACACGGTTTTTGCGATGCAAGTGAAACTGCGTACGGAGCATGTATTTATTTAAGGTGTACAGATGCCAAGAAGGGCACTACGACAAATCTAATAGCAGCAAAGTCTCGCGTAGCTCCGTTAAAAACGATCACAATTCCAAAATTGGAATTATGTGCTGCTGAATTGCTCAGTAGCCTGTATCGAACAGTCGCGGAAGCATTAAAAAGGCCCTTTAGCGCGGTTCATTTTTGGTCCGATTCAACAATAGTGTTAGGATGGTTAAATTCACCACCGCACACTCTAGAAACCTTTATAGCGAACCGCGTTGCAAAAGTACAAGAACGTACTAATGCGAAGGATTGGAAACATGTAGCATCATCGGAGAATCCCGCGGATTGTATATCTCGCGGACAATTACCATTAGAATTTCTCGAAAATCATCTCTGGTTAAATGGTCCAGTATGGTTATCCGAATTGCCATCAAAGTGGCCCATAATACCAATCCCTGTCAAAGATATACAAGAGCTTCGGATTACGCTAGTTAGTTGCACAAGTCAAATAAATTATTTCGAGCGTTTTTCCTCGTTAACCACCGTACAGCGAGTAACAGCATATTGTTTTCGTTTTTGTAAAAATGCCTTAAAGCTAGAGTCAAATACGGGGCCACTATCGGTTTTCGAGCTTCGAAGAGCTCAGGATAGTATCATTAAGAATATCCAAAGAACTCATTTCACGCGAGAATTTCAGGATTTAAATACCAAGGGCATGGTTTCTAAAACCAGTAAATTGTATGCACTGTCTCCTTTTATCGAACACGGTATCATTCGCGTCGGTGGTCGCCTACAAAATTCAAACATTAGATATTCGCAAAAACATCCGATTCTTCTGCCTAAGTCTAATCACGTGTCATATCTCATTATTCGTAACGAGCACCACCGCTGTATGCACGCAGGTATATTGGGAACGTTAAACGCTGTGAGGCAAAGGTACTGGCCCATTGATGGCAAAAATACAGTAAGGCACATCATTCGAAATTGCGTTAAATGTTTTAGAGTTAATCCGCAAAGTACACCAGAGTATTCAATGGGTAAATTACCGAAAGATCGTGTAAATTCAGCAAGACCGTTTCAAATCGTCGGGATCGATTTTTGCGGTCCATTTTATATTAAAGAGAAAAAATTCCGCAATACAAAGAAATTAAAGGTTTGGATTGCCGTTTTCATATGTTTCGTAACAAAGGCAATGCACCTCGAAGTTGTTAGCGATTTGTCAACCGATGCGTTCATTGCTAGCTTGAGAAGATTTTTTAGTAGACGCGGTTATGCTCACACCATTTACTCTGATAATGGTACAAATTTTGTAGGGGCTAGAAATAAATTAACCGAAATGGAAGAATTATTAAGGTCCGAAGAACATCGACATGTAGCTATCAAATATTTAACCGACAAGGGCATTACATGGCATTTCTCACCTCCAAGATCTCCTCATTTTGGAGGACTATGGGAAGCTGCCGTTAAGTCATTTAAGTATCATCTACTTCGTACAATAGGAGATATTCTGTTTACCTACGAGGAGTTAAATACGTATGTTGTACAGATTGAAGCGATTTTAAATTCACGCCCTATAACACCGATTTCTTCCGACCCCAATGACTACATAGCCCTTACCCCTGCCCATTTCCTAATAGGTGAGTCTTTGATTGGCTTACCGGAGCAAGACGTGTCTGCCATCGCGAATAATCGACTGTCCGTTTGGCAGCATATACAGAAAGTGAAACAGCATTTTTGGACCAGATGGTACAAGGACTATTTGAATGAACTAAACATTCGTACCAAATGGCGTAACAATCCATCGTGCAATTTAAAGGTGGGAACGTTAGTGCTCCTTAAAGAGGAAAATCTGCCACCTATGCGTTGGAAATTAGGGCGAATTAGTGAATTGCACCCTGGTGATGATAAAATCGTGCGAGTAGTGACTGTAAAAACTACCGACGGAGTTTATAAGAGAACTGTAAAAAAAATTTGTCCTTTACCGATTAACGATTCAATAAGTAATATATGAAGACAACGCGTTTAACTATTGTATGACAATCATGAATATCATGAAGTGAGCTGTATGATTATTAATCTTGGATGCATGTGTGTTTATGTTAATCTAATTTGGCTATTTATTTTACTATTTCTCATTGCGTGTAGCTATAACAGAGAATTTAATCCATTTAGCATAAGGTTTGTTAGAATCAAGGGCTCGTTTTTAATTATACGTATATACTAACGTTTTACTTAATACGCTAAACATTAAGATAATCATACATGGTTGTACATTAGTTTGGTATTCTCTTGTTTTAGAAAGTCTTGCACCTTACAACAATCTATTCGTAAACCGAAACTTTCATCAATTTTTCGTCTCTCTTTTTTTTCTCTTTTGAACTAAATAGTTCAAGGGGGCCGGTATGTTGCGTCGCAGACCCTCGAGCGTCCCGTCGCGACGCAATATAATACGTAGGGTAGGCCCAAGTGTTAGGGCCCAACCACTTGCTCGCCTGTTCATTAGGCAGTTTTCGTCGCCTGGGCAAGTGGTACCCTCAAGGCCAGACGTCGGCTAGGTGGTTGGAGGCGCCGCTCGACCACCCATATTTCCCACATGTTTTCACTTACCCTGGTGTCCTCTTAACCGACTTTCCTTTTCCAGAACAGCCCTATGCATACCTCCACTCCTTTTCCTAGGTCCCAGCCTACATTTTTCCCAATTAGCCAATCCTGATAAACCACTCCCAATTTTCTATTCCGACTCCGGCGTCTCCACCCACCAAAATTAGGTATATAAGGTAGCCCGCGAGCTACGACCACAGCACACTAAAAAATCCGAAAAGGATTACTTCACGCAATAAAGAATTTAAAAAACCAACCAGCAAAACTTCTTCGTCGTGAGCCAACCACAACAGTGTTGTCGCGACGATCACGACAAGGTAGGTATGCAATGCATAAGATTTCGTTTAATTTTTCCTTTCTAGAAAAGATAGGAGAAAAGTATATTTGATCTTAATCCTTCTTAAGATTTATATAAATCGCTTTAAAAATTTGTTACAAATGATGTATATGTATCGAAATAATTATAAAACTACAGACGTATAATCATCATTATATGGGAACTGATCACGCTCAAAATCTAATGAGACCTTGAAACGAGAACATAAAACTTAAATGTTAAGTTTCATTGAAATTCGTTCAGCCGTTTAGATGCAATCATGTCAATAGCATAGGAACAAACAAAAAATATGTTTTTTTGTAGTAGTCACAATATGATGAGGGGTTCCTAAAACGTGTATTTCCGCTAAAAAAAAATTTCGAAATTTTTTTTCCATTATGATACTTTATAAATTTCCTTATACCTTACATAGGTCGGAAAGTAAAAATGCTGGTACAGTCGAGGCTTGGAATCGTATGCCACTTATCGCGAGGTCGTATTTCAGTTTTTTTGTCTTTTACAAGAGCAAGAAGGAAAGGCTCACACTAACGTTCTTTATCGATTTCCCGAAGTTGTGCGCAAGCGCCGAGCTCACGTACACGTGGCTCGTGCGGTAGTATATGCCTGCTATCCCCACGACTCCATTAGACGCTAAGGATTTGGATTCTCGAGCCGAGATTCTCGACTGCCCCAGGCATTTTTACTTTCCGACCTATGTAGGCGCACATAAGCAAAGTACCCATAATGAAAAAAAAATTTTGTAAAATTTATTTTACGGAAATACACATTTTAAGACCTCCTGATCATCTTTTAATTATTGAAAAAAAAGAAATATTTTTTTATTCCCATGTATGAGCACATATATGTATATTATTAATACTATTGAGTACAAATAGCTGAATGAATTTAAATGAAACTTTTACATTTAAGTTTTATGTTCTCATTTCAAAGTCCGGTTAGACTGACTATAATCAGTCCATGGATAATAATGATTATACCTCTTGTTTCATAGTTGTTCCGATATACAGGGTGTTCGGCCACCTATGGCAAAAATTTTAATGAGCGATAGTAGAGGCCAAAATAAGACGAAAATCAAGTATACTAATTTGTTGATGGAGGCTTCGTTACAAAGTTATTAACATTTAAAGTTCCGCCTGAATCGTGGCAACCATCGAGCATATGCGTAAGCGTGGTAGGTCAGGAGACGATGTATTAGAGGAACCGAGCTTACCGACTTATCGATCGCCTTTCGTGTCTGCGTCAACTCTCAGGACGGCGAACGTGGTACGTTGAATGAAATCCGACAGCCCCTCGTTTTTGCGTCAACTCCCAGGAAGGTAAACGCATATCGTCGAATGGGATTCAACCTGTCTTATGAACATCCAGAGGGGCCATATCAATACTCGCCCGACAAGATGTTCACAGAGAGAGGGGTGAATGCCTCTTTTAACACACACATTTTTTTCTGTATAAAAATCACCCACACGCGAGCATACACGCATCGCGATTGTCCCGTCCGCGAAATGTCCACGTGTATGTGCACCGCGATTGTCCCGACCGCGAGTGTCCACAAATAAATACTGTTGCACATGAACCATCATACTTTTTTCCAAAAAAAACCACACGCGCGCATACACGCATTGCGATTGTCCCGTCCGCGAATGTCCGCGTGTATGTGCACCACGATTGTCCCGACCGCGAGTGTCCACAAGTAAATACTTTTCGACGGGCACCACTATTCAATTAAATAATACACGCGCACCGCGCACCGCGATTGTCCCGTCCGCGAGTGTCCACATACACAGAGAGAACTGCCTCACAAAAGATGTTCCACGTGGCCACCATTCTCTTGTAGGCACAGCTGCATTCTTCTCTGGAAATTTCGTCGCATATTTTCTAAATTAGCCCCTTCTCGTGACTCAATAATACCAGCTGAAAACGTAATCCGGTAATTGAGTTCGTCGAGCGAGTTTACTGGTGTTGAGTAAACTAAATCCTTTAAGTGGCCCCAGTAGAAAAAATCAAGGGGGTTCAAATCAGGTGAACGAGCAGGCCACAGCTGAGGTCCTCCTCGTCCAATCCACTTGTTTTTAAAGTACGCGTTTAAATGGCCCGCGTACTGCCAGTGTGGAATGGGGCGGTGCACCGTCGTGCATGTACCACATGTTTCTGCGTACATGTAGTGGTACATCCTCCAGAAGGCTTGGCAACTGCGTTTCCAAAAATTCCAGGTACAATTGTCCTGTTAATCGTTGTGGCAAGACCACAGGACCAATAATTTTACTGCCAAGTATGCCTGCCCAAGTATTGACAGAAAACTGGCGTTGTGTATTTATTGCGTAAACCGCGTGTGGGTTTTCTTCTGCCCAAATATGGGCATTGTGTGTGTTTACTGTACCGCGGCGATTGAATGTTGCCTCGTCGGTAAACAGTATATTTGAGATAAAATCTTCGTTATCTCTAATCATGGCTAACATCCATGTGCAAAAAACTTTTCGTTTTGCAAAATCACCCTCTTCTATTTCTTGTACCCGTTGGAAATGGTACGGGTGCAGTTGCTCCTGCCTCAATATTTGCCAAACAGTCGAATTACTGACATGTTCGGTTGCTGCTATTCTTCGTGTGCTGGTCCTGGGATTTTCTTCAATCGTTCGAATTACTCTTTCCTTCAATTGTTGGGACTGTTGTTCTCGTCCACCAATTTGACGGGTCAGGACCGACCCCGTATCCCGTAAACGCTGGTATGTACTTGTGAACGTCCTCCCGCCCGGTATTCGCCTATCGGGGTATTTTTCCATGTAAATACGGCATGCTTCGCAAGCATTGCCTTCTGCTTGGCCGTAGCACATAATCATGTCGGACAGTTCGACCAGCGTATAATTAATAACCGGCATTTTTTCTCGTTCCGCGCCGCGCACTACACAACACAAACCGCGTACCACACACTACACTGCACTACACAACACAACTTAATATAAACCGCGGATTTCGATTCCACGCACTATCGCGCAATAAAAAAGTAAAACTGGAAAAAAATTTATAATTAGTAAATCTGATTAATGACTGAATATTAATTCAGATTGTAGAGTTCGAGAGCTATTGAATGTCCGTATTCGTTGGCGACTACCTTCGAAATGAGAAAAGACAAACGACGACGAGTGGCGAGAAAAGCAGACATATTATTAAAGTGCCGAACGCGCGGCCTACGAAGCATACATTGTAAAGCCCCGACATTTTTACTTTCCAACCTATGTAGGCGCACATAAGCAAAGTACCATTAATGAAAAAAAAATTTTGTAAAATATATTTTACGGAAATACACGTTTTAAGGCCCCCTGATCATATTTTAATTATTGAAAAAAAAGACATTTTTTTTTATTCCCATGTATGAGCACACATATGTATGTATATTATTAATACGATTTTTGAAAATCAAAATACTTTAAGATTGAATATTAATAAATTAAAATGAGATTCCACTCTTTACCAGTATTGTGCACGCTGTGGTATTTTTCAATAAGAAGAGTACTTACTTTTATAACATAAACAAAACAGTAGAATTAATAATTGCAGAAATTAATTAATAATGATTTTCCTCGATTGTTTTGAAATAACCGTATCAATTGGTTATGACGAACTGAATAGAACTAACTAGAAACAAAGGAAAGGTGATCCCGTTTGCCAGTTTAATACAAAGTATGGGTTGGATCCAGAGATGCCAGAAAAGCACCGCCGGGTGTACACGCACACATGCCAGATACGCGTACGTGAGCTCGTGGAGTTTCGGAAAGTCGACAAAGGCAAACTGACGCATGCCCTCTTTCTCGATTCTCCGAAGCTGCCCGAAGTAATTTCGGATCGCCTCGTGGGAGTCGAGCGAGAAAGGCTCACATTTGCCTTCTCGCTCTAAACAAGTGAAATCCGACCTCCCGTCAACGGCATACGATTTGGATTCTCGAGCCGAGATTCTCGACTGCCCCAGGCATTTTTACTTTCCGACCTATGTAGGCGCACATAAGCAAAGTACCCATAATGAAAAAAAAATTTTGTAAAATTTATTTTACGGAAATACACATTTTAAGACCTCCTGATCATATTTTAATTATTGAAAAAAAAGACATTTTTTTTTATTCCCATGTATGAGCACACATATGTATGTATATTATTAATACGATTTTTGAAAATCAAAATACTTTAAGATTGAATATTAATAAATTAAAATGAGATTCCACTCTTTACCAGTATTGTGCACGCTGTGGTATTTTTCAATAAGAAGAGTACTTACTTTTATAACATAAACAAAACAGTAGAATTAATAATTGTAGAAATTAATTAATAATGATTTTCCTCGATTGTTTTGAAATAACCGTATCAATTGGTTATGACGAACTAAATAGAACTAACTAGAAACAAAGGAAAAGTGATCCCGTTTGCCAGTTTAATACAAAGTATGGGTTGTATCTTAAATTTTAAAAGGACATAGTCGAATATTTTTAAAGGTACAAAACATAGCGTTTCATTGTAGAACAGTAACATAAGTTAGCAGGTAATGTCATAAAACTGTTTTTTCCCAGCTATATCCCTTTTTACCTGAAGTATAAGGTAAAAAGTACGAGCTAGAAGGTACGACTATCCGAAAATCGTTCACATTTTATCAATGTAAATGAAGCGGCCTTTCCATCAGAGTTAAATACAAAATTTTGTAATTTCTGTGAAAACAAAACTTTCAGTAAATGTACGTGGTGCTTGAAATTTTTATGTTTTGACTGTTTTTGTGAAAAGTACCATCCAGATTCATGTACTTCGTACATTGAAAATAACATATGTTAAATGTAATCGGTTAAATTTAACTTTAAAAAAAAATATTCGAAGGTCAAACAAAAATATAATGTCATATTTAGTGTACGATTAAAGTATGATTGAAAAAATAAAAAAAAAGTTCAAGCAGAGTTCTTACCAGCAGAGCAGAAGAAGTTCGGAACTTGCAGGCAAAGACCTCATCACTCACGCCACGCTGATTAGTGGTGAACATAGTTCTATTTCTGAAAATATGTACCTGTAATAACTTTAATAATATCTCAAAGTAAAACCTAACCCAAAACCTGGTACCATTCCAACTTTTCCTTGTTAGAAACGAGTTTTCAATTTGTCTTAGCGAAAATCGCAATCACATTTTGCACATTATTCTAAAACATTTGTGGTATTCGTTTTCAATGCGATTTAAGTAAGCATGTAATGTATAAGATTTCATTTAATGTTTTCTTTTCTAGAGAAGATAGAGAAAAAGTTTATATAATTTTTTTTATATAAAATTTAATTCGTCCTAAGATTTATATGAAACATTTAAAAGATTTTTTATACATTATGCCTATATGTATATCGGAACAACTATGAAACAAGAGGTATAATCTGTAAGGAGTGTATGTGTGTGGCTAGGAGAACCGTTATCGTTTGCGTCGATAGGAGTGTTTAGTCTAAGCTAGAGTAGGTATCGAGGGAGGTGTTTAGGTTTAAGCTGAAACCATCAGAGTTAAATACAAAATGTTGTAATTTCAGTGAAAACAGAACTTTCATTAGATGTAGGTGGTGCTTGAAATTGTTATGTTTTTACTGTTTTTATGAAAAGAACCATCCAGATTCATGTACTTCGTACATTGAAAATTCTCTCTTTAATTCTCCCCTACGCCTCTACTTCCGCTCACCCCCTCCGCCTTTGACTTCCATTTCCACTCTTTCGCTCCATTCCTTCTTTCGCTCCTTCCTTCCTTTCTACCTCCATCCTTCAAGCCCCCCTTCTCCCTTTCCTCCTCACTCTCTCTCCTTTTTCCCTCCAGCCTCATCATCCCATCCACCCCTCTCCATCCTTCGTCCAAAATTTCCCTTATCCTTTCCCCGATCCCCTTCCCCTCTGCCGCTACCCCTGTGCATCGCTCCAAGACGTGCTCCCACGTCTCTTCCTCCCCTCCACATACCCTACATCTCCTCTTTTCCTATTCCACCCAATATCTCCCCCCCCCCTCATTTCGTTCCCCATCCTATACCTTGCTAGTCTCCCGTACCTCGCTTCTCCCCACCCTGTCTTCAGGTACCTCGGTATCTCTCCTACCACCATCTCTCTGTACCATTTGTTGTACCTTGACTGCGCAATTTTTCCTCTTCTCTCCTCTTCCTGCCTCCTACCGTCTTCCTCCTCCCATCCCCCCCAGCCCTCTCGACCCCTTGCCCCTTCCCCTCCTTCCCTCACCCCGCTCAACCCTCTGTACCCCATCCTGTGTCTCTCCCATGCCGACAGTTCCTCTCCCCCTTCCCTTTCCCTTTCCCTTATCTCTTCCAGGCACCACCTAGCCAACTCCCCTCCCTCTCCCCTACCCAGTTTCTCCTCGTATCTCCCTGCCCTTCCTCCCGCCCACGTCCTTTTTTCTCTTCGTCTCCTCCCTCACCATATACCCTGGAGTCCTCCAGTCCACCCCCAGTGACCATCTTATAAACCTCTCCTGCATCCTCTCCATTTCTTCCCTTTCTTTCCACCCCCAAATCTCTGCCCCGTATCCCGCCACCGTCCAGACCAATGCGTCAAACAGCCACATTCTCTTTCCCCAGTCCTTCTCAAATTTCCTTTTCCCGATTCCCCATGCCTGGCGCATTACCGCCCCTGCCTTTTTCACCCTATCCCTAACCTGCGAACCTCAAGGGCCGCGGCCTGCAGAGTATGCCGCAGTACGGGTAGCGAATCCGAGGAGCCCGAGCAATCATACCGTAAACCCTCTGTTGGTCGTCGCAACGACCCATACGCAACTCCTCGTTTGGTCTTGCGTATGGTACGCGACGGCAGAGCTAACGGGGGTCTTGGCTTAACCGCCCGGACCGCGAGAATGGCAACTCTTCAAACGGCCTCCAAATCCTAAGCTCTGCTTCGCGGCGATGGGATGAATGGTGTAGCCCCAATCCCTAGCGAACAACACGGGGGTACCTGCCGCCCCCCTGGTGATGGCACGCTCGGCCTTAGGGCACCGTGTGTCTGGCCTGTCCTGGGATGGCGGCTCTTCCTGGACAGTATCAAAACCGACCACTCTCGTGGGAATACTATGGATTCCATTACTAAAACAAAACATAAAAACAAAACGGCTACAAAACAGGATACGACTTTGGCAACGATAACGGATAATGACAAGACACAAAAATCCAAAAAAAATAAGAGAACCTTCCTGAGCCGAGTTACCGCCGGCAGCTCTACTGAAAGCAGCAGTAGCAGCTCCGAAGAAAGCGAGGCCATGAGCGCAGCAGAACTCAGGTCTACTGAGAAATGCTGCGACAGTGAAACGAAGACCATCCCTCCCCGCAAGAGGAAGATGGTCGAACCAGAAAACAACGAAATTGACGAAACACTAACTCAAATGACCACAAATGACGTAACACTAACGAAAATCACAAACGACAGAACAGCAAACTCCAATAGACAAGGTTAAATCACAAAGGCAAGAACTGGAGCAATTCCTGCTCAATGAGGCAAACAACCTCACGAAACTGGAAGTACGAACCATCATGGCAAAATGGGGGGTTATGGAGAGTATTCTCTATAACCTCATAATCGAGAATGAAAAACTCAAGGTCACGAGCGAGCAAAAGAGCCCCGCGCTCTCTTACTCGCAAGTGGCAAGTCAAAGTAAGGGGCCGACCTGCACCCCGAACATAAAAACCGGACCTGCTCCGGCTCCGAAACCAACTCCGTCGAAGAAGGCAGGCGAGGTCATCCTCGTCAGGCCTTCTAAAGAGAACGACACAAGGAGCAATGAGGAAATGAAGCGTAGTGTGACGGATCAGCTGAAAAGCATCCGTTCCAAGCTACGCGTAAAGGGCATCCGACAGATGAGGAGCAAAGGTCTCATCATCGAAGTCGAGAGTAAGAGCGACGTCGAACTAATCAAGAGTGCCCCGCTCCAAAATGCGGGCCTCAAGATAGACGACCCAAAAAAGCAGTGCCCATGCATCATAATCTATGATGTAGAGAAGGAGCACACAATGGAAGAGCTCAAGGCTGAACTTGTGCAAAAGAACTTCCACAACCGTAGCGATACGCAAGTGGAAGTGCTTGAAAGGAGCATTTCTTTCAGGCACTCCTTCAAAGCGAAGGAGAGCGAGAAAGTAAACTGGATCGTGGAAACCCCCGGTCCAGTTTATAAGGAATTGACGGAGAGAGGTAAGGTGTTTATGATGTGGTCATCGTACCGCATCAGAGAATACCTTAATATAACAAGATGTTTTAAATGTCACGGGTTCGGGCACCTGGCAAAAAATTGCAGTGCGCCGGACCAACTGTGTGAAAAGTGTGGCTCCAAGGACCACCTGAAAGAAAAATGCAAAGCCAAAGAGACACCAAAGTGCATAAACTGCACAAGGGCGAAGAGGAGTGACGTTAACCACTCCGTGAAGGATAAGAATTGTCCCGTATTTGTACGGTACGCGGACATGGTGAAGACGAAGATCAACTGGACATGATTATCGCCCAAATCAATGCTCAGATGTCGGCTGCAGCAGCAGCAAATATACTAAGTAGACTCCAAAAGGATAGTATGGACATAGTCTGCTTACAAGAACCTTACACCTATGGTAACAAGGTTAAACGGTATTCCACAAGTGTTACTACAATCCAACCGGACACTGAATCTCCTTGGGTGGCGACAATAATTGCGAACAAAAACATACAGGCGTTTCAAGTAAATGCAGAGAAAGACCGACACATCATGACAGTACATATCCAATACGGGCAAATTAACTTCTTTTTAGTAAATGTGTTGCAGCGTAACAGTAAATTCATAAAACCAGCGGATATAGAGTCACACCTTTTATAAACAATCAAGGCTTTTGCTTATAACCAAGTGCCCCTAAGGCGGCTATTTAAATAATAAAATCACTTAAAATCTGCATGACCCTCCAAATCCAGTCGCTCTATGACTTTACTACCTGCAATAACATCGACGACCGGTGCCAGATGTTTTATGACCAGCCTCAGGTACCGCGCAAAACATCTGGGCACCAAGCGGTGGCCCGAGCCCGTAGCCTTCTCGCGGAAAAACCCGGGCTCGCAAAAATTATTAAAAACCACCGTTATATGCCGCCTCCCACCGACCAACTTCGCCGCCAAAATGATTGATCGGCGTATTTACAATAAAAACCAATCAGCAACTAATACCTCCTCCCATGGTCTTGGGTACGCCCATGGCGAGGTTAGCTCTTTGGGCGACCTTGGCCCAAAGAGCAGATTGAGTCCAAAATTCAAACAAGCAACACCGAGAATAACACCGAACACTACCAAGCAGACCGAAGACTTCATCTGGCGGATATCATATATTGGAGCCTCCAAGCATATCCCCCTAAATAGTCGCACAATATTAAGTTGGCGTGCGACATTGTGCTACTGCGCAAAACATTTTGGTCCTTCGAGCCGGATTCCAGCAAGGAACTCCGCAAACTCCGCAAAGAAGATATCAACGGTCGGCAACCAGATCCAAGCAAACTTCCAACCAAAGGGAATCCATCTTCTCGAGCATTCTACAAGGTCATCGTTGGACGCAGACCAACACCGAATATATGGCAACTCCAGGCAATATTGTATTGTCGATTCTCGGTGGAAACATCAGATCTGTGACGCAGAGCTACGCAGAAATCAACCACGAGGCAGCAGTTTTTGGGACTCGCTACCTCCAGGCTCTCTCGACTGACGCCCAAGCGGAAAGCAAGGACCTCATCGAACATCGCGGCATCTCTGACGAAGGCTGCTATTATCATCGTGCGGTAAGCTCTGAATCTCCTATTCACATCCATTTCTATACTCAATTCTCGTCCTTGAGTTCCTTCGTCAATATCACTGAGATATCATGGCAGAAGAAATCAAAAACCTTAGGCGCCAATGCACTTACGTGAAGGCACAATTAACGCGGATACGAAACTCATTGAACGATTCCATAAGTTCCTCCGCAATAAATATAAAAAAGGCCAAACTTGAAGAGGTGTATCACTCATTTAATAAATTGCACCTGGAATTAGCGCGCGAAGATGAATCGGGAGATTACGAAAATAGTATAGTGGAATTCGAAAACTCATATTATGCCTGCGTGGAATTTCTTGATAACTTACAGAATACCAATAAAAAATCCGCGAGTGCAACATCCGAACAAGTTAAGACACCAACGAATGCCAGAGTCGTATTACCGCGTATAGACTTACCGACATTTGACGGTAATTTACTTGAATGGCAAAGTATTTACGACACGTTTAAGGCTATGGTACATGAAAACGAGGATATTTTGGGAGTGCAAAAATTCCATTATTTGAAACACTCTCTGCGCGGGGAAATCGCGGGCGTTATAAATACACTGAACGCCTCATATGAAAATTATACGGTCGCGTGGACAATGCTGACCAAACCTTGCAACCAACCGCGGAAAATAATACAAATGCACTTAAAGTCGTTGTTCGAATTGCCTAACTTGACGAAGGAGTGCCCAATAGCATTACGATCGTTGATCACAGCTACTGAGAAACACGTAAACGCGTTGAAAGCCATAAGGATTCCGGTAGAAGCGTGGAACGAAATCTTAATCTATATAGTAACGGCGAAATTAGACAAAATTACGCGTCGGCATTGGGATCGGTCTTTAGATGATGATGCCATGCCGACCCTCGCGGAATTATTACAATTTTTATCGAGATTTGCACGCGACGACGCACTTACAATCCTTGCAAACACGCCTGAAGCGGCACATATCCAGTCAAATGTAAGACAGTACCAGAAGCCCGCAATTCAGGAATATAGAACCAAACCGCCGCACAGTGGTCCCAAATCGTGAAAACGTGGCCAAAACCCCAAAAAATAATTTTTCGGTATGGAGGTTTTACCTGTTGGAATCGGCAGTTTAAGGATGTCTCTTTAGGGTAGGGAAAATGAAATGAGTCATATTTTTATACCTGGATGGCAATTGCGATCCAAACTTCGGCTTCGTTAGTCAATCGTTTGTCGAGAGCGTAAGCGTCAATTCGTACCACAGAGTGAAAAGTGCATAAGTTTTTTTAGAAGACATCAATTTCAATTCTGCAAAATGGATGCTGTTCCTGGAAGTAAGTAGAACATTTCTGAGTACTAACATATTAAAAATTGTTATCCATTAATTTTTTAAACCGGTACATTCATTACTGAAAATAAAATGTAAAATTTCATGCATGCATCGCAAACAAGTAGGCAAAAAGTTGCTCATCCTTCAATATCCCACTGCCAGTTTTGTTCAGGCTTGTATGTGATACTTTCACCTTGCAGAATTTGCAAGAATTAGCTGCAAGTTTTTGCAAGTAAAGTCGTACAACCCTATTTTATAATGGAGGGTGATCGCGTTACTAAATCACGCGGTTTTTTCTTGGAAACTGTGGCAGATACAACAAATTTTTTTAAATAAATAATGTATAATTTTGGGTGGACTTATTATTAGATTTAATAAATTTTTAAATTAATGCATAAATAATTTCTCATTATTAAATATTGTATATTTTTCAATGAACCAGTTGATCTACTTCATTATTGACTATAAATCTGCATTAAACTATTTACATAAAAAATTATTTATTTCGAAAATAGTTAATAAAATTTGAGAATTCCAAACTAAAACATTTTTTCGCATTTGCCATGTAAAAGCACTAAGAATCAAATAATAGGAAGGCACTGCTGTAAGCTGTAAATTGTGCCCTATACCTGCCTGACTTTATGACAGACATAAAACATTTGTGCGGTATTGCCTTTCGTTTTCTCTTCCTTTCGTTTTCATTTAGATTTTTTACTTATACAGGTTATTCGGCCACTCCTGGGAAAAATTTTAATGGGAGATTCTAGAAGCCAAAATAAGACGAAAATCAAGAGTATCAATTTCTTCACTGAGGCTTCATTAAAAAGTTATTAAAAAATTAAATTAAAAAATTTCAAATCATTCTGAAAAAATTATTTTTGGTTGCGGGGCTCAATTATAATCACTTTTGGTGAATACACATACCTCCGAAATCCGACGTGTTTTCGTGAAAAAATTTCTTTACCGAAATTATACTGTGTGGCCGGAAATGTTTCTATAACTTTTTAACGAAACCTCAATCAACAAATTAGTATTCTTGATTTTCGTCTTATTTTGGCCTCTAGAATCTCCCATTAAAATTTTTGACCAGGGATGGCCGAACACCCTATATAGCAAATCAATAGAGAGCAAGCAAAAAATAGCTTACGATGAATAATCTTAAAGCTTTTGCTTTAATTCTTGAGCAGTGTGTTTTAAATATATTGTAATTTATGTATAATTATGTATAATATATTGTAATTTTATTTATTTACAGCATCTTCCGATAGTGAAATAATATTGACCAGAAAAGAAATTTATTTCATGGTAAAAGGCCATTTAAATCACCCAACGAGGGATATTCTTCAACGCTTAGAGGAGCAGCTAAGTCAGAAAACGTTACACATGATCAAAAGAATAGAAAAGGAAAGAATTTCTTTCTTTGCCAAACTATTTTTTATCATGAAGAAGAAATGGATCAAATCAAGTAGATGCGAGAAATTTTTTTTGGAGAAAAACAGAATGGCTCAGTGTTTACACTAGCGATCCGCATACCAGCCGCAATTACAGAACCATCTGAAAAGAGACCTGGTCGACCTTTTTCACAATTCGACGGCTTAAGTGAAAGGTCTGAACGAAGAAAAACCGAGGAAATTCGAAGAAACTTTTATTAAACATTTATTAAAACTCGAGAGGCAGACATGGGCAACATTTCTTTGCTAATTCTGTTGCATAGCAGTGTCAAATATTTACTCCAATTGGTTTTTTTAGCTCAGCTCCACTTAACTCATAAACTTTTTCCATTTATTGTAAATTCCGACGTCATTCTTTACTTGAATTTTTATAAAAAAGCGTTACTAAATTATTATATGTATTTTGTATGTATTGTATGTATTATTTTATGTGCTTTGTAAGCATTAATCTTTGCAATGTATCTGTGAATTCTACTTACCTTCAGCTGTATTTTACATTTTGCCGAATCGAAATTGATGCACTACGAACTAAGTTACAGGTTTTTTTAATGAAGTCTTTCTTCGCTGGGTTTGCGAGCTAGGTATTGCTGAAACGAAAGTCAATTTTCTATTGACATACCAATGCAGGTAGATGCGCTCGGCCTTCTACCCTTTGTAATTAAACGTATAAACTATCAGTAATAAAATTCGATACTCTTTTGCCCAACTTTACGGGATTTGGGACCACTGTGCAAAGGCGTTAAATTTATTAGTTCAACCGGCAATGTTAATAACAGAATCCAACACAGAAAGCGACATATCTGATAATGAATATGATTCCGATGATTATGCTTGAAACTTAGCAGTATATGTATATGTAATTGGCGTACGATGTTTTGGAGTCATTTCATTTAATAAATGCAATTGATTATTTATTTGTAATTTTTCCTTTAATTCGTAATCAGCAACCTCGATAGTAACTATGCATCAAATTTCAGGTGATTCCGACATTTCTCTCGCATATGTGTGAGCTATATCGGAGCCGCCATTTTGTTTTTTTGAATTATGACTTTTGATTCGTAATCAGCAACCTCGATAGTAACTATGTATCAAATTTCAGGTAATTCCGACGTTTCTTTCGCATATGTGTGAGCTATATCGGAGCCGCCATTTTGTTTTTTTTAATTATGACTTTTGATTCGTAATCAGCGACCTCGATAACCCCTACCTACAAATTTTTAGCTAAATTGAAGAACTCCTTCATATTATGGCCAACTTTTCGGCATTTGGGACCACTGTGCGCCGCGACAAACGTACGTAACCGCTCAAGCAAAGATTAAATGTCCGATCTGCGCTAAAGCCCACTGCATACAATCGTGCGAGCAATTCCTAAAACTTTCCGCGGACGATAGATTCAACGCGGCAAAGACCGCTAAATTATGTATTAATTGTTTAAAATCCGGGCACTCTTGCACCGCGTGCTATTCGAGCACATGCAAGAAATGTCATCGCAAGCATAACACGTTGCTGCATCGGGATGAAACTAGCGACAGCAACCTGATAACGCCTTCGACACCGACTCCCGTGGAGCAATCGCGGAAATCGTTGACCGCTTGTCTACCATCCGAGGTTCTATTGTCGACCGCGCGCCTCTTTATATCCGACATTGAAGGTACCTTCCATGAGTGCAGAGTTTTACTTGATTCTGCATCTCAGGTAAACTTCATTACATCCGACCTAGCTAAAAAATTGCGATTATCCAAAACCAACGTAGATATACCGATATCCGGATTCAATCAGCTAGAGACGCGCGTACAAACATCCGTAAAGACAACAATTGCTTCAAAGCACTCGGCATACAAATCTAAAATAACGCTGTACGTGGCACCACAAATCTCTGGCTACCTGCCCTCGCAGCAAATTAATAATTCTCACGTACAATTGCCGAAGAATGTACAGCTAGCCGATCCGCAGTATCATAAACCCGCCAAAATAGATGCACTATTAGGCGCGGAATTATTCTATCAATTAATGCGCGTTGGTCAATTACGCTTATCATCGCCGTCGCTTATTTTGCAAAAAACCGCGCTGGGATGGGTATTATCGGGGGCGGTCAGTTCTAAGGGTAATGCACCCAACTCCGTAAAATGTAACTTGTCGTCCATACAGTTAGACAAGCAACTGGCCAAATTCTGGGAAATCGAAGAATGCTCCACGACTAAACCTCGGTCAAAGGAAGAAGAATTATGCGAAGATCATTTCAAAATCCATACGCGACGCGATGCATCAGGGCGCTACGTGGTACGATTACCTTTTAATCAATCCAAAACCAAGCTAGGCAGTTCATACAGCGTAGCATTAAAACGTTTATACGCGTTAGAAAACCGATTAGAACGAGACGCTGCTTTAAAGAGTGAGTATTCCAAATTCCTGCAGGAATACCACTCGTTGGGGCACATGACCGATATTTCAAAAATCGATGATATCAGCGAAGGTTATTATTTGCCTCACCACGCGATATCCAAGCAGTTTAGTTTGACGACCAAACTTAGAGTCGTTTTCGATGCATCCGCAAAAACAAGCACTGGTCTGTCATTAAACGAAACTCTTCTAGTAGGCCCTACTATACAGGACGACCTCTTTTCGTTATTAGTGTGATTTCGCTCGTATAACTACGTTCTTACTGCTGACGCGGAAAAAATGTATCGCCAAGTACGTCTGCACGAACGTGATGCTATATATCAAAAAATACTTTGGCGCGAAACGCGAGAAAAACCTTTGCAAACGTTTAGACTAGATACTGTCACGTATGGCACAGCATCCGCGTCCTTTCTCGCGATACGAGCTCTGCATAAATTGATAGAGGACGAGGGTAAACCGTACCCATTGGCTTCTATAGCCCTTACTAAAGATTGCTATGTGGATGACCTATTAACCGGTGCGACAACGTATGAAGGCGCGATTCAACTACGCGATGAGTTAATGCAACTTACGAACTTAGGAAAATTTCGCGTAAGAAAATGGTCTTCAAACGATCCGACTCTGATTGAGGATCTTGCCGAGCGGTCGCTGGATGATAATCACGTGTTAAATTCAAACGATTTAATAAAGACACTCGGGGTGTATTGGAACTCGTCTACCGACACAATCACCTACACCATTGCTGACAATACGAATCATTCTCGCGTAACCAAAAGATCCATTTTATCGAGCGTCGCACAATTATTCGACCCCTTGGGTCTAGTCGGTCCAGTCATTACGAAAGCGAAAACCGTCATGCAGGACTTATGGAAAGCCAATGTAGATTGGGACGAATCCGTTCCACAAGACATATATGTAAATTGGAAAGAATTTCAGCAGCAATTACCACTTCTTTCCAAATTCGAAGCACCGCGAAAAACTGTCGCAGTGCTGGCGTCAGATATTCAATTACATGGATTTTGTGATGCCAGCGAAAAAGCGTACGGCGCCTGCGTATACATCCGATCGTGCAAGCCTGATGGCACAATCACAGTGCAGTTAGTGGCATCCAAATCACGCGTGGCGCCCGTCAAATCCGTGTCAATTCCCCGCCTAGAACTATGCGCGGCCATCTTATTAAGCAAGTTATATGCTAGCATAAAACACGCGCTTAGGTTGAAGTTCAATTCCGTAAGATTTTGGACAGACTCGACAATTGCCCTGTGTTGGATAAATACACCACCGCATACCCTCAAAACCTTCGTGGCAAATCGCGTTTCAAACATCCAAGAGCATACTGAACCGAGCGAATGGTTCCATGTAGCCTCATTAGATAATCCCGCCGATGCTATATCGCGGGGTCAAACTCCAGCCGAGTTTTTGAGAAATCCGCTGTGGCATCAAGGACCTTTCTGGTTACGCGAAACCGAAAAAATATGGCCCGTCACTCGTGTCTCGCTAACAAATATTCCGGAACTGCGCCCCGTTACGGTACTCAAAACAACATATGATATGGATATATTTAGTCGCTTCTCCTCTATAAACCGATTGAAACGGGTCGTAGCTTATTGTCTTCGCTTCTATATGAACGCCACGCGGAAGGTAGATCGAAAGGGGGCTTTAGATGTCGATGAATTAAACCGCGCTCATGACCGCATCATACAAATTGTTCAAGAGCAATATTTCGCTAAAGAAATAAATGAGTTAAAGACGCGTAACCAAATAAGCAAAACCAGCAAAATGTTAAATTTAAATCCATTTATGGACGAGCAGAGTATTTTACGTGTAGGTGGCCGGCTACATAACTCTGAGCTAGAGTTTCAGCAAAGGCATCCTATTCTATTACCACATGCTCAACACATCACCAAATTGATCATTCGGGAAAATCATCTTAAGACATATCATGGTGGAATACAGACCACGTTAAACGCGGTCAGGCAAACCTACTGGGTCATCGACGGCAAAAATACCACGCGGCACATAATACGAAATTGCACTACCTGTTTCCGGGCGCGCCCTTCGTCGATAAGCGCGATTATGGGAAATTTGCCAAAAAATCGTGTTGTTCAATCTAAGCCTTTCGAGTCTGTAGGCGTCGATTATTGCGGTCCCTTATACATTAAGGAAAAGAAATACCGAAACCGTAATAAGGTTAAGGCATACGTAGCCGTATTTGTTTGCTTTGCGACAAAGGCAGCACATTTAGAGTTAGTCACCGACTTGACGACGGAGGCATTTATAGGTTGTCTTAAACGGTTTTTTGCTCGACGAGGAAAATCTCGACACATTTATTCAGATAATGCAACCAACTTCGTAGGGGCAAAAAATGAGTTTTCGGAAATTCAAAGGGCATTAACTACTCCAGATCGCAATACTAAAATAGCAAACTATCTGTCAAATGAGGGAATCATTTGGAATTTCTCGCCCCCAAGATCACCTCATTTTGGTGGCCTATGGGAGGCTCTCGTAAAATCGTTCAAGCTCCATTTAATCAGAACGGTTGGTGATCAATTGTTCACGTATGAACATCTTAATACTTACGTCATTGAGATCGAGGCGATATTGAACTCCCGTCCGCTAACTCCTATGTCCACCGACCCCAACGACACAAACGCCTTAACTCCTGCCCACCTCCTAATAGGAGATTCGCTAACGAGCATGCCCGAGAGAAATTTCCAACAAATAGCCATTAACAGGTTGTCAATGTGGCAACACATCCAAAAAGTCAAGCAGCATTTTTGGGCAAGATGGCACAAGGAATATATTAACCAGCTGAACATACGCAGCAAATGGAGAACATCCCGCGGGAAAGATCTCGCTATAGGAGATCTTGTGATCCTGAAAGAAGACCACGTACCGCCAATGAAGTGGACATTAGGGCGGATTACAAATCTCCATCCTGGCGGGGACAAAATTGTACGGGTTGTGACCGTGAAAACCGCAAACGGCACATACAAGCGAAGCATAACCCGACTATGTCCGTTGCCTACCGCAGAATTATAATTCTTAGTCAAATCATTGTTTAGTTCTTATTATAGATTATTCTTAAGTAAACAACTGCGTATAGGGCACGTCAATAATTGCGTAATTTAATATTATTCTAGTTCTAAATCGCTATACATTTGTTCGCGTGCGTTCTCCTAAATTCTATTTATTTGTTTGCATTATTGTTATCATGAACCGCGGGCAGCTTACATTATTAACCACTTTTGCTTTTGAACGCGATCGTTCAAAGGGGGCGGCATGTTGCAGCGTAACAGTAAATTCATAAAACCAGCGGATATAGAGTCACACCTTTTATAAACAATCAAGGCTTTTGCTTATAACCAAGTGCCCCTAAGGCGGCTATTTAAATAATAAAATCACTTAAAATCTGCATGACCCTCCAAATCCAGTCGCTCTATGACTTTACTACCTGCAATAACATCGACGACCGGTGCCAGATGTTTTATGACCAGCCTCAGGTACCGCGCAAAACATCTGGGCACCAAGCGGTGGCCCGAGCCCGTAGCCTTCTCGCGGAAAAACCCGGGCCCGCAAAAATTATTAAAAACCACCGTTATATGCCGCCTCCCACCGACCAACTTCGCCGCCAAAATGATTGGTCGGCGTATTTACAATAAAAACCAATCAGCAACTAATACCTCCTCCCATGGTCTTGGGTACGCCCATGGCGAGGTTAGCTCTTTGGGCGACCTTGGCCCAAAGAGCAGATTGAGTCCAAAATTCAAACAAGCAACACCGAAGATAACACCGAACACTACCAAGCAGACCGAAGACTTCATCTGGCGGATATCATATATTGGAGCCTCCAAGCATATCCCCCTAAATAGTCGCACAATATTAAGTTGGCGTGCGACATTGTGCTACTGCGCAAAACAAAATGTGTACTGTCAATATTCACTGGAGATAGATCCAATTTTAGAAAGACTGCAAAAAACACTGGACAATCTTGAAAATGATAAGGTATTGATAACAATGGATTCTAATGCTCACTCGACACTCTGGTATTCCAAACATACAGACGGTAGGGGAAGGAAAATGGAGGATTTTATCCTCCAAAACAACCTGACCCTTACTAAACAAACCAAATCAGATTCCTACATTTTTCACCCATAGAGGCGAATCGAATATTGACTTGACACTCGCATCGATGAGCCTAGCAAACAGTATCTCAGACTGGAAAGTGGCGCCTGATTGTAACGTCAGCGACCACAGTTTAATCACCATGAAATTAGGAAATACAAGAAGAGCTAATAACACTGTTCTACAAATTAAATTTTGTTTCCTGTTTTTCAATATTCACTAGGTAATTCTTAAAGAGCTTCGTACCCTAAACACGAATCTGAAAACGGAATTGCTGTATCACCCTCAGTTTTCGAAAAACACGAGTTTTTGTGAAAACGTTCAATTTTGGGTAAAAACGAGGTATTACGAGAAAATTAAAAACATCAGACAGTTCCACTTAATCTTAAAAGATAGAGGAGAGATTCCTGAATATGCTAACATCGATAGTTATAATATTTTGTGCTTTTGAACGGTTGTAAATGATCGCGAAAGGTTGAAAAAGTGTCGAAGTACGTACTTTATACACAATACTTTTGCATATTTACGAAAAGTTCTTTACCTGACATGAAATTTATACACAGGATCTGATTCTGCACACATTTCTGAAGAAGAAACTGTCCAACAGAAGTGTAGAAGCGGTTCTCAATTGTCACAGGTCGAGAAAATGTGTATCGGCAACACGTGCACGGCGTTTTACCGCCACGCGGCCATCGCAAGCCTACCTCGGCTCGGCAGTGCCGTAGCTACGCATAGTGGATTGCGACACCGATAATATCTTAGGCTCTCAATTCCTGTATATGTTTATCATTTTTTATTTTTTAATCTGTTTGTGGATTTGTACAAAACATTTCTCGATCATTTCCATTTCTAAACAATTTCGATGTTCATTGTATGTATATGAATGGTTTGTTAAATATAAAGCCGTAAAAAAATAAACAACTGTAGCGGCCATTGTATAGCCACTTCGCCCTTGCCAGAGTATGAATGGGAATGGAATGTAAGGATAGTTTTAAGCTTTCTATTTTTCCATTTTCCCAGGGTCTCGTGCGAGCCTGGTCGTCCTGTTAAACACTTGGCGACCAGAGCCGTGCGAGGCGTCTGTTTTCCCTCAAGGTTTCGCCTGGGCCTCGGACCACCCTGATCCGTGCCCGGCGAGCCTCTTGACTTTTATGACTTTTTTTCGCTAAACTTTTCCTACACTGAGTATTTTCCAGTTTCGTTTTTCCGTCTTTCTGTCCTGTCTCTTTTTCTCTACCTTTGCTATTAGGGTAAGAAATTGTATATATTCAGGGGACGTGAGAAGAAAGACGCCCAGTCTATTTTAGACCCGAGTCTGGCTAAGACGTCGCGCGTTTGCGAAGCCAGTTTTAATAACTTTGACCTACGTGTGGCTACATCCCCGACACCCGCAAAATAAACTATTTAATAATTGTTGGGGTAGATTGAGGGTTGTCACTTGAACCTCCAGCCCCCTCACAACATTTTATTGTTGGGTTGCCTCAGAATAGGAATAATATTCCTAAGAGCGAAGTGTGAATAGCAAGGATTTACTCCAGATCTTTCTAAGAAAAGCGTACATGTTCGAGTGATTCCATTGATAAGTTTGCATGGATTTAGAAAATATTATTCAGTGATTAGTATCCTAGAGTATACAAATATATTAAGCAATAAAAGTTACAAAAAAAATCAAACATACTATTCAGAGTGTTCGGCCACCTCTGGGAAAAATTTTAATGGGAGATTCTAGAGGCCAAAATAAAACGAAAATCAAGAACACCAATTTGTTGATGGAGGCTTAGTTAAAAAGTTATTAACGTTTAAAGTTCCGCCTGTACTGAATTTTTTTCTCAAAAATGCGCAGGATTTCGGGGGTATGTCTATTCACCAAAAATGATTGTAATTGACCCCCGCAATCGAAAATAATTTTTCCAGAACGATTTGAAATTATTATTTTACGTCGAAAAATTTCACACCTTCTCGAATTTTTTTCTAGAAAGTGGGTAGGATTTCGAGGGTATGTCTATTCACCAAAAATGATTATAATTGACCCTGCAACCTAAAATAATTTTTCCAGAACGTTTTGAAATTTTTGAATTTAATTGTTAATAACTTTTTAACGAAGGCTCCATCAACAAATTAATATTCTTAATTTTCGTCTTATTTTGGCCTCTAGAATCCCCCACTAAAATTTTTCCCAAGGGTGGCCGAGCACCCTGTATACAGAGTGCATACCCTATTGCACCATTATACCAGTTTCGCTTGTACGTAGCTACGGCACTGCCGCGCCGAGATAGGCAAGCGATGACTGCGTGGTGGTCAAACGTCGTGTACGCGTTGCCAACACACATATTTTCGACCTGTGACAATTGAGAATTGCTTCTACACTTCTGTTGGACAGTTTCTTCTTCAGAAATGTCTGCAGAATCAGATCCTGTGTATAAATTTCGTGTTAGGTAAAGAACTTTTCGTAAATATGTAAAAGTATTGTGTATAAAGTACGTACTTCGACACTTTTTCAAACTTTGGCGATCATTTACAACCGTTCAAAAAGTGCAAAATATTATAACTATCGATGTTAGCATATTCAGAAATCTCTCCTCTATCTTTTAAGATTAAGTGGAACTGTCTGATGTTTTTAATTTTCGCGTAATACCTCGTTTTTACCCAAAATTGAACGTTTTCACAAAAACTCGTGTTTTTCAAAAACTGAGGGTGATACAGCAATTCCATTTTCACATTCGTGTTTAGTAAACAGAGCTCTACAAGAATCACCTAGTGGGTACGTGAAAACAAAATTTGTGTTGAACAGTGTAATCAACTCTCCCTCCGCAGCGGATACAACATCCGCAGGGGGGATTGAGAGAGATTCAACGTGGTAGCAAACGATCGCTTCACTGACGCCTTTCTGCAAAGAATAGGCGCAGTGACCGCAGACATTGCAGCCAAGAAATTCGCCAGAGTGTTGAGAGACATTAGCGACATTGCAATATCCAAAATCAGAAATCGACCTGCGCGGGTCCCCTGGTGGACCCAAGAGCTCGCAAACTTAAGGAGGTCAGCGACCAGAGCCAGAAGGCAGCTCGCGAGAGCTAGACGGCTAAATAACGTACGCGATGTGGAAACCCTAAAAGCTCACTACAGGAGAGCCAGAAATCTTTACACAAAAAAGATTAAGGAACAGAAGGCGCTGGCATGGCAGAATTTTGTCCATACTGAAGGCAACAGAGATCCTTGGAGCTTAGTATATAAAATCATCCGAGAAAAAGTAAATAGCGAGGAAACTTTTTCATCCCTTAGACTTCCAGATGGCAATTATACAATGACGTGGAAAGAAACGATTGAAACCATCTTAGAGAAAGCGGTGCCGCGAGGGGAAAACTTCCCCGATGAGCGTGCACACAGGCTATTAAATGAGGAAATCTCCTCATATAGCAACCAAAAACTCGAAAACGAAATCACTGGGAAGGAAGTAAGGGATGCGGCCAAAAAATGCAGAAACAAAAAGACCCCTGGACTTGATGAAATAAAACCAGAAATCATCAAGAAGATAATCGACCTCAAAGAGCACGTCCTAGTTAAGATCTTCAATAAGTGCCTCAAGGACTCGGTCTTTCCCAAGACTTGGAAGTCGGCACTGCTTAGGATAATACCTAAGGGCAAGGACAGGGATCCGGCAAGTGTCAGCTCTTACCGGCCCATTGCACTCCTCTCATCCATTGGCAAAATATTCGAGAGGATTATTGTAAATCGTATCGATTTAAATTATAGAAGCAGGGGACTGGAACACCCCAATCAATACGGCTTTAAAAGCCGCAAATCAACCGAGGATGCACTACTCGGATTTAGAAATGGAGTAAAAGGGTCGAACAAAAAGTATGTTGTCACACTTTTTGTAGACATAGAAGGTGCGTTTGATAATTTGTGGTGGCCCGCTATCATAAAGAGACTAGTCGACGCGAATTGTAGCACCACAATGGTCAGCCTTGTGAAGAGCTACTTTAAAAGAAGGGACGTACAAGTAAGATCAAGGTACGAAAGGGTAACCACGCGTATGCGAAAAGGGTGTCCGCAAGGGTTAATTATTGGCCCTAAAGCCTGGTGCTGGTGCATGGACGCCCTTTTACAAACCTACACCGACACCTTCGATGCTGAAGAGCTCGAGGTGATAGCATACGCGGACGACATGGCTATCCTTATAAAAGCGAATTCGCGCAATGGATTAGAAAACTTAGCTAGCAGGGCCACGGAAATACTGCACGATTGGTGCAAACTTCACAGGTTACAAATTTCACCTTCTAAGACCCAAGCAATGTTGTGCAAAGGAAAGTTGGACAGGGCAAGGCCCCCAACTATAAGAGTAAATGGCGAAGGTGTGAGGTTTGTTGATCAAACCAAATACCTAGGTATAATCGTGGACAAGAAGATGTTCTTCTTGCACCACGTAAAGAACATAAGGGTCAAACTCTCAAGGTTTATACTAAAACTAAAGAAAGTAACACACCAGGAATGGGGGATAAAATCCCACATCTTGGACGTGCTATACAAAGCAGTCTTCCTACCCATAGTCACTTACGGCTGTGTGGTATGGTATGACAGAGTGACCCATAAACACGTAAAGAGAAACCTCGATGCTGTGCAACGAGTAATGTTACTCTTAATGACCAAAGCATGCAGGACCACATCAACTGAAGCGATGCAGGTCATCAGTGGAAGTTTACCTCTAGATCTAGAGGTTGTGAGAGTTGGTATCATGTCTCAGGTCAGACGAAATATACGTGTTCAATGGAAACAATATTCCTTTCAGCCAGTTGATAATCCAATGGCCATAAATCTTAAGCAAGAGAGACAAAGAATTGACCAAACACTGAACGAAGAATGGCAGGATAGATGGACAAGATCCATATACGAGGCAGAGCAACATTCTCTTTCATAGGACACGTCTCCTTCAAAGGGCAAAACCAATGGTTTTCTCCGGGCAGGGAGTGCGTGTTCCTGATGACAGGGTACGGTCCTATCAACGGCACCCTCTTTGATAGAGGAGCCGTTGACGACCCTACATGCCCTGCATGTTATACCCGTAGAGAAACTGCAGAACATATGATATACGAATGCCCGTTATATCAACAACACCGGTACGCCGGACTTCTCGATAATAGACCGAACCCCCAGAGGCTGATTGCCTCGAGGGAAGAGTTCTACAAATTTAACCAACTGGCGAAAGGAATAATTGCTGCTAGAAACGAGCTAGCATAATGAAAGTGGAAAAAGAGAAAAAGGTCCGCCTCCCCGCGGCTAGGGACGGGAACGTCGGCTGTAACAGGCCGACGGCTAAGAGACCTTAAGAAGATTAGGCACTATAAAGACTAAAAAGCTTTAGAAGAAGCGAAATATATGTATCATATGCGGGTATATGTCAAATATATGCGTGTATAATACATATACAGGGTGTTCGGCCACCTCTAGCAAAAATTTTAATGAGCGATAGTAGAGGCCAAAATAAGACGAAAATCAAGAATACTAATTTGTTGATGGAGGCTTCGTTGCAAAGTTATTAACATTTAAAGTTCCGCCTGTAGAATGACAATCCGCTAAACAGCTGGTTCGCGCGGACGGTTGCGGCAGGCGAGTGCTAGTGGTTCTCACGCAGCATGAAAAATTCTGCTTACCGACATTATCGACAGCCTTAGATTTTTGTCCACTTATGGGAATGCGAACACCTTACGTTGAATAAGATTCAACCTGTCTTATGAAAATCCAGAAGGGCATATCAAAACTTGGAACCAGAAGGGCATATCAAAACATGGAACCATCCAAATTATTAACGGCTCCATCCTCGATGCGGAAAATTTGGACCGTGATGGACAATACAATTTTTTCGTATGATCAATAGTTATTGAATTATCGCGACTGTCACACTTTAGCGTGGGCACCCTGTATATGTAAAATACACAGTGATCAAAAAGGAAGCAAACACGTTAATAAATCTGCCATTCAGCTTGATATGAAAATATAGTCTGAACTAATTTGTAGAAGGTCTCTGACAGTCTTCAGTAATTTAAATTATTGTGATAAAACTTTAATAAGCGACATCACGACATACTATGAATATTAATTAGTCTTTATATTTATGTGTAAGAATTCACTGAATTATATTTAAGCCTTACTAAGTCCTGTCGCCAGCAAACTTGGACTGAGGTGCTAATTTTCATCACTTTTATTTTATTTAGTTTTAAAGAAATAAATGTATTTTAAAAAAATAACACTGACATTGTTCTTATTACAATTATCGATGCATGATGTGATTGACGTCACAAGAAACATCCGTAAAGTGTATCTTCCCCATTTTTATAACTTTGCAAGTTTGTTAAACAGCCAAAAATAATCAACTGTTTCTGCTCATCCATTCCTAATAAAAATGTACATGTACCAGCATATACATACATATAAATATATAGAGAAGAGGTGGAAGGGTGAAGGGTGGTGGGATGGAGAATGTAAGGAAAAGAAGAGGGAGGTGAGGACAGAGTTAAGGAGGTGGAGAGGAGGGAGGGGGAGCAGGAAGGACTATAGGAAAAGGAGGGGAGAGTACAAGGTGCTGTGTGACAGGAAAAAGGAGGAGGAAAGGGAGAGGTTGATAAGGGAGGTGATGGAGGCAAAGACGGAGAACGGGGTGTGGGAGATAGTCAATAGGGGTAGGAAGAGAAGGAAAGGGGTGAATGAAAATATAAAGAAGGAGGAATGGAAAGAGTATTTTATGGAGAGCTTAGGGAGAGTAGAATGTAGGGTAAGGATGGAAGGAGGGGAGAGCGGGAGAAGGGGGGAGGAAGAGGGGATAAGTAAGGAGGAAGTAGGAAGGGTGGTGAGGAAGTTGAGGGAGGGGAAAGCAATGGGAGGGGATGGGATCCCGAATGAGGCATGGAAGTATGGGGGGGAGAGGGGGGTAGATCTGGCATGGGAGATTTGTAGGAGGGTGTGGGACGGGGAGGGGTGGCCGCAGGGTTGGAAGGAAGGAATTATTGTACCGCTGGCGAAAAAAGGGGGCGGGGCGAGGGTGCAGGAGTATAGGGGGGTGACGCTAATGCCGACCCTCTATAGGATTTATGCGGCGGTGGTGTTAGGGAGGTTTGAGAAGAAGGTGGAGGGGAAAGGCATGATCCCGGAAAACCAGGCAGGGTTTAGGAGAGGGAGGAGCACGACGGATCACATCTATGTGTTAAACCACATTATAGGGAAGATGAGCACAGGGAGGAGAGGCAAGGTGGTGGCGCTCTTTGTTGATCTGCGGGCGGCGTTTGACACGGTGGATAGGAGGGTGCTATGGGAGGCGATGGAGAAAAGAGGGGTGAGGGAGGGGCTGAGGGAAAGAGTGAGGGAGATATATAGGGAGACGAAAAGCAGAGTGAGGGTGGGAGGGGAGCTGGGGGAGGGATTCTGGACGGCAAAGGGGTTGAGGCAAGGGTGCCCGTTGAGCCCGATGCTTTTTAATATATTGATAGCGGATATAAAGGAGGAGTTCAGGAAAGGAAGGGGGCGAGGGGTTGAAGTGAGGGGAAGGAGGATTTGCACGCTAGCATATGCCGATGATCTGGTGCTGTTGGCGAGGGAAGAGGAAGAGATGGAGAGTATGATCAGGCGGTTGGAAGGATATTTGGGAAAAAAGAGGCTGGAGATAAATGTGGGAAAAATAAAAGTGGTGAGGTTCAGGAAAGGGGGAGGTAGGGAAAGGAAGATGGATTGGAGATGGAAAGGGAAAAGGATAGAGGAGGTGAAGGAGTTTAGGTATTTGGGATATGTGTTTAAGAGGAATGGAGGGCAGGAGGCACAAATTAGGGATAGGGTAAAGAAGGCGGGGGTGGCAATGCGGCAGGTATGGGGGATTGGTAAGAGGAAGTTTGAGAGGGATTGGGGAAGGAGGATGTGGCTGTTTGATACCCTGGTGTGGTCAGTGGCGGGATACGGGGTGGAGATTTGGGGGTGGAAAGAGAGAGAGGATATGGAGAGAATGCAGGAGAGGTACATCAGGTGGTCGCTGGGGGTGGATTGGAGGACACCGGGGTATATGGTGAGAGAGGAGACGAAGAGAATGAAGTTGAGGGCGGGGGCAGGAGAAAGAGCATGGAGATACGAGGAGAAACTAGGTAGGGGAGAGGGAGGGGAGTTGGCCAGGTGGTGCTTGGTGGTGGTGAGGGAAAGGGAAAGGGAAGGGGAGGTGGAACTGTCGGCATGGGAGAGAGAAAGGATGGAGTACAGAAGGGAGAGAGGGATATGGGAAGGAGGGGAAGGGAGAAGAGGGCGAGAGGAGTCGGAGGGATGGGGGGAGCAAGATGGTAGGAGGCAGGAAGAGGAGAGAAGAGCCAGGATAAGGCAGTCCAGGTACAATAAATGGTACAGGGAGATCGTAGTGGAAGAGGTACCGAAGTATTTGAGGGCAGGGTGGGGAGAGGCGAGGTACGGGAGGATAGCGAGGTATAGGCTGGGGAACGAGATGAGGGGGGGGGGAGATATTGGGAAGAGGAGGAAGAGAGGAAATGTAGGATGTGCGGGGGGGAAGAAGAGACGTGGGAGCACGTCTTGGATCGGTGTGTTGGGGATGAGGCAGAGGAAAAGGGGGTTGGGGAAAAGATAAGGGAAATTTTGGACGAAGAAGGGAAAGGGGAGGGATGGATGAAAAGACTGGAGGAAAAGAGGAGAGAGAGAGAGGAGGAAAGGGGGGAGAGAGTTCAGGAAGGAGGGAGGTAGGAAAGGAGGAAGGAGTGAAAGAAGGAGTGGAATGAAAGTGTGGAAATGGAAGTCAAAGGCGGAGGAGGCGGGCGTTGAGATACGGAAGCGTAGTTATAAGGTTAGGAAGTAGGAAACGAAGCGAGGCAAAGCGAGACGAAACGAGCGAAGCGAGGCGAAGCGAGAGATGCGAGCGAAGCGTTCGGTATAAGGTGCGTAGGTTAAGGTTAGGTTAAAAGTAGGATAAGTGGAAAGAGAGAGAGGGGAGGAAAGCGAACGAAGGAGGATAGGTATAAGGTAGAAGTTAAGTTAGTTTAAGGAAGAATTGTAAAAGAAAGGAGGAAAGGCTCTGTAACCCTAAGGGGAAATCAATAAATTCATACTACTACATATAAATATATAATTAGGAATAAGTGAAGAGAAATAGCTAAACTTTTTAAAGGCATTTTACAAAACATCTGCATTATTAAGATCGAGTATTGTATTAATTAATCCTTCTTGGTTAACAGGACGTTTGATGCAGCTTTAATTACTGAAATGAAAAAACTTTGAATAAAAACTTACTTATATTATAATGAAATATAGTTATACTATTTAATAAATATACCATTATTTTGAGCATTTTATATAAATGCATCCACTTTATCGTGGTATCGTAGAAAGTTTTGTCTGATAGCACAATGGTATAAAACCATGGCACCATTATTTTCCACGGGGGCCATTAGCCATATACAGGGTGTCCCGTAAATAGTGTAAGAACCGGAAATGGGGGGTAGCTGAGACGATTCTGAACAACAATTTCCTTTGCAAAAATGTCGGATGGAGCTTTCGTTTTTGAATTATTAACGAAAAACACTGACCAATCACGGCGCTCGCCTTCCGCGCGCTCAGGGCCGTCCGACCTCGGAGAGCCACCGCGCCGGGTAGGTAGCAAGATGCGCGTTGAAGATACATCGAGGAACGAATACAAATAATTAAAAATACTACCACTGCAACTGTTACCTAATTCGTTAATTACTACGTAATTAGTACGTAAATTACTAAATCGAATTTATTAATTATTTGTATTTGCTGTTTCCGAGAAAGAAGGAATAAAATCTCGGAATTTTTAGGAAATTAACCTTTCGCAACCGAGTGACGCTTCTCGGCAGAGTGTTTTAAAATTAAAATAAAAATTATTATCAGAAAATTAAAATAAATACGGTAAGAACCATTTGTAACCGTTTGTTATTAAAAACTGTACTGAAAAAGCAGACTGGATTTCTGCGTACCGAAACATTCCTCGAATGCAAAGGGTTAATAGAGAAATAATTGAAATTCGACTTACCCATTTATCTGCAAATTGACCTACTGCGCTGACAATAGAGCCCGGCTAATGCACCGCTGTCGGTCACGGCAAGGTCAAAAACCCCAACGAAAATCAGCTGATGGGACGGCCCGGTCACTGTACCTGCTTCTCACCCCGAAAACACTTCACAGCACGGTCACTAACACTTTTCACTTTCACATACCGATGTGTTCCGTTGCACCCTTCTTCGATTGTTGCTCCTTCCTGGGTTGATAACGGTGCCTGGATGTTGCTCCCTCCTGAATTGTTACTCCTTCCTGAATGGTTGTTGCTCCCTGAATTGTTGCTCCTTCCTGGATTGTTGCTTCTTCGAACTTTGCTCCCTTCAGGATTATTGTTCCTTTTTGCTGGGAATAATGGGCGCGATACGTGCGGGCGACTTTCTTCGCGTTCGCCTTGGAGTCCGCGAAAACGAAGAACGAACGATAATACTCTGCGTTTACGCGGTCCATCGCGTGCGTCCGCTTCTGTTCAGAAACGCGTAGGTTCTGTGAAAAATTTTGACTGACAAATTGCATTTCCCTCCCCGAAAAAGTTCCAGGTAGGGCAACCTATTGTCGCGCGATTCGGAGTTACCTGCGATCGGCGAACGTGCAGACCATGTTTGCCGCAAATGTTTGCTGCTAATCCGCAACGATGGACACAGGTATAAGTTAGGGTCCCCTCTGATACTTTCTTCAGTATCAGAGATTATTTGATTCCCTGATGAAGCTAGCTGCAATGCTGGCGAAACGTCGGACTCTCTCGTCTTCTGAACGCGAAAAAATGAAAAAATGAAAAAATATTCACGGTGAATCTTAAAAATTCTATTAGAAGAGTCGACCGTACGGTTTAGCAGCAAACATTTGCGGCAAACATGGTCTGCACGTTCGCCGATCGCAGGTAACTCCGAATCGCGCGACAATAGGTTGCCCTACCTGGAACTTTTTCGGGGAGGGAAATGCAATTTGTCAGTCAAAATTTTTCACAGAACCTACGCGTTTCTGAACAGAAGCGGACGCACGCGATGGATCGCGTAAACGCAGAGTATTGTCGTTCGTTCTTCGTTTTCGCGGACTCCAAGGGCGAACGCAAAGAAAGTCGCCCGCACGTATCGCGCCCATTATTCCCAGCGAAAAAGGAACAACAATCCTCAAGGGAGCAAAGGTTCGAAGAAGCAACAATCCAGGAAGGAGCAACAATTCAGGGAGCAACAACCATTCAGGAAGGAGTAACAATTCATGAGGGAGCAACATCCAGCCACCGTTATCAACCCAGGAAGGAGCAACAATCGAAGAAGGGTGCAACGGAACACATCGGTATGTGAAAGTGAAAAGTGTTAGTGACCGTGCTGTGAAGTTTTTTCGGGGTGAGAAGCAGGTACAGCGATCGGGCCGTCCCATCAGCTGATTTTCGTTGGGGTTTTTGACCTTGCTGTGACCGACAGCGGTGCATTGGCCGGGCTCTATTGTCAGCGCAGTAGGTCAATTTGCAGATAAATGGGTAAGTCGAATTTCAATTATTTCTCTATTAACCCTTTGCATTCGAGGAATGTTTCGGTACGCAGAAATCCAGTCTGCTTTTTCAGTACAGTTTTTAATAACAAACGGTTACAAATGGTTCTTACCGTATTTATTTTAATTTTCTGATAATAATTTTTATTTTAATTTTAAAACACTCTGGCGAGAAGCGTCACTCGGTTGCGAAGGGTTAATTTCCTAAAAATTCCGAGATTTTATTCCTTCTTTCTCGGAAACAGCGAATACAAATAATTAATAAATTCCATTTAGTAATTTACGTACTAATTACGTAGTAATTAACGAATTAGATAACAGTTGTAGTGGTAGTATTTTTAATTATTTGTATTCGTTTCTCGATGTATCTTCAACGCGCATCTTGCTACCTACCCGGCGCGGTGGCTCTCCGAGGTCGGACGGCCCTGAGCGCGCGGAAGGTGAGCGCCGTGATTGGTCAGTGTTTTTCGTTAATAATTCAAAAATGAAGCTCCATCCGACATTTTTGCAAAGGAAATTGTTGTTCAGAATCGTCTCAGCTACCCCCCATTTCCGGTTCTTACACTATTTACGGGACACCCTGTATAGTCACTAACGTGAAGTATATTAAATTTTTATGAATTTTTAGTAACAAACAGCCTTTACAACCAGTGATGCCAGAAAAGCACTGTCGGGTGCCCTACTCACACATGCCAAATACGCGAACGTGAGCTCGTGGAGTTTCGGAAAGTCGACAAAGGCAAACTGGCGCATGCCCTCTTTCTCGATTCTCCGAAGCTGCCCGAAGTAATTTCGGATCGCCTCGTGGGAGTCGAGAGAGAAAGGCTCACATTTGCCTTCTCGCTCTTAATAACTGAAATCCAACCTCCCGTCAACGGCATACGATTTGGAATTTCGAGCCGAGATTCTCGACTGCCCAGGCTTTCCGACCTATGTAGGCGCACATAAGCAAAGTACCCATAATGAAAAAAAATTGTGTAAAATTTAATTTACCAAAATACACGTTTTAAGACCCCCTAATCATATTTTAATTATTGAAAAAAAAGAAATTTTTTTTTATTATTCCCATGTATGAGCGCACATATGTATATTATTAATACGATTGAGTATAAATGGCTGAATGAATTTAAATGAAACATTACATTTAAGTTTTATGTTCTCATTTCAAAGTCCGGTTAGACTTTGACTATAATCAGCCTATGGATGATAATGATTATACCTCTTGTTTCATAGTTGTTCTGATATATAGGCATTATGTATAAAAAATCTTTTAAATGTTTCATATAAATATAAGGAAGAATTAAATGTTATGTAAAAAAAATTATATAAACTTTTTCTCTATCTTCTCTAGAAAAGTAAAAATTAAATGAAATCTTATACATTACATGCTTACTTAAATCCCATTGAAAAGAATAGCACAAATGTTTTAGAATAATGTGCAAAATGGTCTCACTCACAAAGGGTTAATTGAGAAATAAACGTTTGGTAATTGAAAACAGGTAAGTAGCTTAACCAGCTGCGATTTTCGCTAGACAAATTGAAAACTCGGTTCTAACAAGGAAAAGTTGGAATGGTACCCGATTTTTGGTTAGGTTTCTGAGATATTATTAAAGTTATTATAGGAACTTATCTTCATAAATAGAAACTATATTCACCATCAATCAGCGTAGCGTGAGTAATGAGGTGTTTACCTGCAAGTTCAAGCTTCTTTTGCTCTGCAGGTTCGAACCCTGCTAAAACAAATCTTTTTTTAATTTTTTCAATCATATTGTAATTGTACACTAACTGTGACATTATATTTTTGTCTGACCTTCGAATATTTTTCTTTTTAAAAGTTGAATTTAACCAATTACATTTAACATATGTTATTTTCAATGTACGAAGTACATGAATTTGGATGGTACTTTTAGTAAAAACAGTGAAAACATAACAATTTCAAGCACCACGTACATCTAATGAAAGTTCTGTTTTCACGGAAATTACAAAATTTTGTATTTACCTCTGATGGAAAGGCCGCTTCATTTATTTTGATAAAATGTAAACGATTTTCAGATATTTGTACCTTGTACCTCGTACTTTTTACCTTATACTTCAGGTAAAAAGGGATATAACTGGATAAAACAGTTTTATGACATTGCCTGCTAACTGAATCGTACCGTCGCGTCGCGGCGGTACTGGTCAGGTAGTCGCGTGAGTTTTCTTTTAACCTCTGAGGGGTTGTAAGGCCCTCTTAACCCTCGTGGTACGCGGGTTCCTAGCCGTCGCTCGCCAAATTAATCTTGAGCGACTATTGAATTGCCGGATTGTTTCGAATCGAAATCCGAATGTTTTCTTTGATGTCGAATCACGAGTTGTTGCTCACGAACCGCTTAAGCTGAAGATTTCCCGAAATGATGTTCGAACAACGAATGGTTCACGAGACGATTGAACTTTCTAAGCTGCGATTTCTTCGAAGATCGAATGACGAGTGTTCCCGAAACGATGGAACTGCAGATTTTGGAACGTTTACTCTGAGGTTTCGGCGACGAGTGTCGAAGTGTCCGGAGCCCGTTTCCTCCTCGGCTCGAACCCCCTCCGAGACGCAATTTCGGGGGTTCGTCAACCGAATAGCGTTGACTTTTTTAGTTTATCGATTGGCCATCGACTTGGGGGAGGAGGATCGATTTTCTTGCCCCGTTGGCCAGGAAACTCCTCCCTCACGCGATCGTGGAGGAGGAAGAGTCCCATCTCACCCTGGACGAGGGTGACCGAGGTTTCCTCCTCAAGTCGAAGGCCCCGTTAATTTTACCGAGGAAAAAACGGGACTCCGAATTACGCCTAGCTACACGTGCGTTGCAGATGTTTTATGGCTGCATTGTTCCACGAGTTGGCGACGGTCGTTGTAGAGGACCGTGCCACCCGCGGAACAATGCAGCCCTTCGTCGGTCAACTCGGGCCTTGCACTTTCGAAAAGCTAAAGCGCTTGAATGCTTTACGATGAAATTTGCCAGATGCGGAATGTTCGAAGACTTTTTCGACAAAGTCAAGGTTCCGCATCTGGCACCATAAACGAGCGGAAAAACCCGAGCTGACCGGACGGAACACTAACTCATGTTACTGTTCTAATATGAAACGCTATGTTTTGTAACTTTAAAAATATTCGACTATGTCCTTTTAAAATTTAAAATCCAACTCATACATTGTATTAAACTGGCAAACGAGATCACTTTTCCTTTGTTTCTAAACAGTTTGTTGGTGGAGATCTCGTGACTCCAGTTGTATAACAGTTTCGTTCCTATAGCTCGTATGTACATTAATCAAAATTGATGTATCTACGAACTCTTTTTTCATTACATTAGTTTAAAGATTTCAATATTGCACAATGTCATAATTAAATAACAGTTTCTTACATTTCCCTCCTGATGAATGAGACCACCAGCTTCCCGTGGTTTCCATTGAGCGGTATCGTGCACGTTATTAATTTTGATGGGTCGATACAATTATTATTTTATGCAAAGTTAAGCCAAATCAAACATATAATATTTAGTTCGTCATAACAAATTGATACGGTTATTTCAAAACATATCGAGGAAAATTATTGTTAATTAATTTCCGCAACTATTAATTCTACTGTTTTGTTTATATTATAAAACTAGAACTCTTCTTATTGAAAAATGCCACAGCGTGCACGATACTGGCAAAGAGTGGACTCTCATTTTAATGTATAAATTTTCCATCATAAAGTATTTTGATTTTGAAGGATCGTATTAATAATATATGTACATATGTACGCTCATATATGGAAATAATAAAAAAAAATTTCTTTTTTTTCAATAATTAAAATATGATCAGGGGGTCTTAAAACGTGTATTTTCGTAAAATAAATTTTACACAATTTTTTCATTATGGGTACTTTGCTTATGTGCGCCTAGATAGGTCGGAAAGTAAAAATGCCTGGGCAGTCGAGAATCTCGGCTCGAGATTCCAAATCGTATGCCGTTGACGGGAGGTCGGATTTCAGTTGTTAAGAGCGAGAAGGCAAATGTGAGCCTTTCTCTCTCGACTCCCACGAGGCGGTCCGAAATTACTTTGAGCAGCTCCGGAGAATCGAGAAAGAGGGCATGCGTCAGTTTGCCTTTGTCGACTTTCCGAAACTCCACGAGCTCACGTACGCGTATCTGTCATGTGTGAGTAGGGCACCGTTGATACATTTCTGGCACCTCTGCGTCGATCACCGAACCGGCGCGTCGCGTCGACACAGTTTGCAAAAACGTCTGAAACGCGGACAAAATGAAGTAAAACAGCATTTTTCAAAATAACGAATATTGTTTATATGAGTTGTTATATTATTAGTTAATAGTTTAAGGTACAAGAAATCATAAAAATTAACGAGAAAACCTAAATACAAACTTGTTTTATGTCAACTTTTATTGATTCAAATGATTTGAAAGTATTGGAAATAGGTGGTGGAATAAATAAAATAATTTAAACGATATAACTTTTACTAAGCTTTATTTGAAACACTTGGAAGGCACGTCTTTACGTATTGAAAGAAACATACAGAATGAGAAAGGTCAGTGACGAAGAATTCGTCCCGTACCCTCAGACCCAATCGGTCCTATACTTTGTCTAAACAAGTCAAGGAAGGGACACAGCTGCACCCTCTTGACTCGTATCTCTAAACGCAACATACGCGTCGATGGTTTTTGTTACGTAAAGAAAACTTTCTCTTTTAGAAGAGAAAAACCAACAATTTTCTATTTTTTTTTTTTTTGTAAATAAACGAAAATACAAATAAAACTTGTAACTAATTTTTCCCTGACATTTTCCTCGTCTGGACCCCGGTTAAAACCCTCAGATTCTAATAAGCAGCCTTTTTCATTGCTTAGACTACATTACTATACAATTTAAATTTGGCGCATTTTTACTTCCTCGAATTTCCACTAAGGGGAGTTAGCGGAACACTACAATCACAGTTAACGTGAACTGCTACTAAAACGCCATCATTCGGATCACGGTCGTGAATGGAGTTTAATCAAGAGTGTGATCGTGATTTTGTGATCATTGTTAGTGATTTTGCACGCCATCTCTAATCGACACGATGCGTTATGTCGTTGCTTAACCATACCGTCATCGATACATATTCACTAACAGTGTCAAAACGATTCTTCAAATTGCTGGACGAAATCATAATTCTCTTGGAAACAATAAATTATAAATGAGCTGAATTAAAAGATGGACAATGGATAAAGGACCTGGCTTTTTCAGTTGATATTACAACTCATCTTAATCAACTTAATAACCTTAAGCTTCAAGGCAAAAATCATGTTGTTACAACGTTATTTGATAATATTAACGCTTTCGAACAAAAATTATTACTTCGGCGATAACAAATAGAAAAAGAAAACTTGTCTCTCTTTGAAAACTATCAATATCTATTGCTTAAATTACCTAAATTAAAATTTACATTATATGCTCACCAAATTAAATTGTTAGAAACGGAATTCGATCGTAGATTTTCGGATTTTAAAAGCTGTAAATTACAATTTCGTCTTTTTACTTCACCTCTATCTATCGATATTGAAATTGTTGATGAAAACTTACAAATGGAATTAATTGAAATCCAATGTGATTCTTTACTGAAGCAAAAGTGTATGGGAGTTGGAATTCCAGATTTTCATACATATTTATTTGTAGATCGGTTTCCTAAAATCTTAACGTTTGTTACGCATATACTGGCTATGTTCGGAAGCACTTCTTTATGCGAGCAACTATTTTCTTTAATGAAAAATAACAAAAATTCAGAAAAGTCAAGATTAACCAAACAAAATTTATCATCAATTTTAAAAATTGCATCAGCTCAATATATTCAACCAAATTTTGATGACTTGCTTCGTGAAAAACGATGTCAAATATCATCTAAAAAATAATATTAAACTGTGATTTTGTTTATTTCTTATTATAACTTTTATTTTCGTTTTTTATAAAAAATATAAAATATTTATAGTTTAAGTTTAAAAAATAACATGAAATATAAAATGTCAATGTATGTATTGTACATTGTATAATATACAATTGTTTAAAGATTGCATAATGCCGAGCGATTATCCTCGGCCGCAATTACCGTTAATCCTGTTAACGTACAATAAGCAAGAGATTATCTCTAATAAGATTTGTATAGCGAACGGTGATTGAAAAACGTGTGTATTATTAGTTTTTCTGGCATCGGTAACGGCTCATTACCTTTCGATTCGAGTGTGCTAACGGTGTTAGTGACGTCAGTACCGTGAGAGAGTAGTGCGCCGATAATGTGACAAGGAGAGACGGCCGAAATTCAGACAGCGCCACGGATCGACCAGTACGAGTACCACGGCGACGTCTTCGGCTGTCAATCCGCAACAGTCTTACGACGACTTCTGAACGAGACGTATCGGCTCCCGATCATATTCGATCAGAAGTTAATCGCGATTTAAGAGGGAAGATCCTCGTGCGAGAAAGCCAAAAAGACTGCTATTTTTAAAAGGGTGTAGCGAGCCTTGCTCGAAAAGGTCGAAAAATTCATTCCCACCTTGCTTGGAAAACACGATTCGCATCCCGATTCGTGCAAGTGCACCTGAATCTCGTTCGAGAAAATCTCGATCGAGTTTAATTGATTTAAATTTACTGCAGATTTTGGAGGGCTCGAGAATACACCGATAAGGTGTTCGACCCCTCCTGTGCGGAATTTAACGGTCGATTCCAACGTATAAACGTTTGAATCATATAGAAGTCGGCGGTTACCGTCCATACTTCTGTGTGATTGCCCTTCGGCTTAGGAGACACCAAAAGGGAGGCACCTACGTGGTGTACCTCCAGGTGGGCTCACTGTAGTCAGGTCGGCGTCCATTTCGGACGTCTGATTTTCGGTCTTCGCCTCCTTACTTCTACAGATCCCGCCGGTGTAACGTTTAGAGGAGCACCAGTGCGGAGAAGTAACGGAGTCGTGGGTCAGGCCCCCGCGTAGTTCAAAATACTGCAACGTATCACGTCGAGTAGTGCATTCGTGCAGTGAACAACGTGTTGTCGGGCTTCGCAGTGTAACTCTCGGCCAAATAAGTCATCTGTTGGAACGTGTTAAGAGAAGCCGCAGATTGACGGTCGTGCAGTGCACTGCAGTGCGACTCGACGCACAGACTCAGTGTGCATACTCACGGGAACAGTGCATTAGGAGCCTTACAACCTCCTCTTGCATCCCCGTCCACTGGGCAATCGACCACTGAATCGGCGAAGAAAAGAAGTTTAATTCTTTTCCTAGCCAAAATACAGTCCACGTTTATAATTCGTAATTTACGAAAGTTTACATTTCTCCGCTCCGGTACGTTCGAATTACGAAGCCAGGAGCGCGAGCAAACGAGCGCGACGAAGATACGTATACCGTGTACGTGTGTCTAACACATAGTCGTGTTTTTCTGTTCATAGGAATCTTGGCCTACCTCAAGCGAGCGAGTTCGGCGACCGAGCTAGGCAGAAACGAGGCCAAAGATTAATATTCTTATTGTTCAGTCTCGTTATTTTATTATAATTGTTCTTGGTTTTTCCTTTTTGTTTTTTTACTTTATCATTGGTAATAAACGGTCGGTCTTAAAGGCCGGCGAAAAGAAAACCATTTTTCGTCCGATTCACTTCCCCGATAAAATTCCTACTCCTCGATCCGGACTTCGTAGTTAAAAGCATCAGCTTTTTAACAACAACAAAATATAAAATATTTTTAGTTTAAAAAATGAACATGAAATATAAAACAACTATGTATGTGTAATATACAATACATTGAGCTTTGCATTGAGTATAATAGATACATAATACATATTATAATCATTCTAATAATCGTATTTCATTAATTTTTTGAACATTGAAACATGCGGCCCCCAACATAATACAAAATAGATCATGTGGCCTATAATATCACACGAGTTTGACATGCCTGGCTTAAAAAATGCAATTTATTTCCCTAATAAGGATGAAATTTCTAAGAATATTCCAATTTGTTTTAATAATCTCAAAAGATGAGAGGATTGTATTACACTGCACAAAAATATTTAAACAAAAACCTAAAAATTTATGTTGCCAAATAGCAACTTATTCACAGCATAAATGTACATATAGTATTAAGTACATGACCGGAGTGACTCTTGGCGGTCTTATATGTTTTATAAGTAACATGTATGGTGGTAGAACTTCCGATAATGTAATTTTTGAACAAAGTAACATCATTAATTATTTAGAAAAAAATGACGCTATCATGGTTGATAGGAGACTTACAGTTGATAAATTGTGTAAAGACAAAGACATAAAATTGATTCGTCCTCCTTTCTTGAGAGAAAAAACATAATTGTCGAAGGAAGAAGCACTTTTTGGTGCTGAGATTGCCAAAGCTTGAGTGCAAATTGAGCAATCTAATTGGAGACTAAAAACATTTAAAGTTTTAAGTTATAGAATGCCTTCAGGCTTAGTTAAGAAGGGTCAACAAATATTTACCATTGTATGTGGAATTGTAAATTTGGGCTCAACAATTTTAAAACGATAAATTTAATGAATACACATGTTAATAAAAAAAAACTTAGCGTTCTTCATTAACGTGTTGAATTTGTGAATTCCAACAGACTATTTAGCGACAAAAACATTATTGCACTTTTTAGAAACGCCTTTCTTTTGAAGAATATACAACACTCGTAAACTAAGGCCGAGCGGCGGTTATATGTATAGGAAAAAGTTGTTCAAAATGTTGATTTCTACAACATATTCGAAAATCATCAAAATCGGCGAGACCACCCCGGGAAATAATTACCGAAAAATAAGCGAAACTGTTCTTAAAAATAACGTGTGTCATTTATTATTTGCTAAGATGTTTTGTAAAATGATTTTTCTTCAAACCAGAACTCCTATTTTGGTAAATAATACACGCGAGATATCTCGTCCGTGACGTCGTGCAACAGAAACCGTTTCGCGGGATGTCTCGCTCGTGGTCGCGAAGCGGTTAAAAGATAGACTGTTACGACAGGATTCTATCAGCATTGATAAAGGAAAATTTTCTGAGACTTACTTGGTTTATTCCGCTTCGTGGGACAGTGTGGCGGACAAACAAAAGAGCTTCAAGTAGCACTGCCGGCGTGGATCTATGACGTCCAACGTGTGGGGCTGGAACGCCTGTAGCCTCATGTCGACAACTTGTTGATCCGGCTCGTGCGTTCACACGATAAAGCTGCGGCCAAGGGACGAGAGCGTCAAGAATGCCAAGGGTGCTGTGTCACCCCAATGAGAAGCGGTACTCCACAATAAATTTGAAACAGATACAGTAATTAGTACGCACAACGCGGTCTTTGTTGGATGCGGTGCTACACCACGATATTACACACGCGGCAAACAAATTCGGAATGGCGACACGCCACAATGCTGCGCGCGCGGCGATCAAACTCGGAATGGCGGCAGGCCACGATACTGCGCGCGCGATGAAACAGCAGGTTCCTTTGTCGCCATCTTGAAAGCCGTTAAAAATTTCGAACGATCACCACAGGTTTAAATAATTCAAAATCCACAAAAATTCACAAAACCACAATGTACGACAGACTGACTAATCACTTCAACCAGCGCAAAAATAAGGTCAAAAACAATAAAATACCCATGGAACCGTTCAAATGCTTTAAACGCGTCAACATAAAAGTACGTTAACACGTGGTCAGAATAAAACAAGCACGACACGTGAATTAATCCCACTTCTGAGAAAACTGTAGGAAAATATGTTTAAACTGATGAACGGGATACGGCGATGTAAGAGAATATAATAAAACTGATTTCACAAATAAAATGTAACTTTTAACTGCGGTCTGTACACGTTCCTTTATTGTTCGAAGTAGAGACCTTGTCAACAGTTTGAGAGGTTACACATAACTGACTACCGGTCGCTCACCGGAATTCGGGAGCCGTTACCAAATGTCCTCTCAGTGCGGAGAGAGAGGGGCCCTGTATACATCAGAGCGACACATCAAAACAAAGATTCAAAACCAACGGTTTAACGCTTGCAAATAAATGTTCATTTTAGAAAAATAAGTCTCCGGTCGTAATTCTAAAAATATATGTTATTCCTTCAAAATGTTAACACCGTATTGTACTTAGCATTAGACTAGACAAGAAAAACATCCAAACAATCTCTCGATGTGCCGTACACCCAATAATAATTTACTACCGCGTTCAGTCTTAATCATATATTTCAAAGAATATATTTTTCAAATTGCCCACAATTGAATAAATGTAGTGAAATATTAACAATTAACAACATTTAAGTAATTCCAGTAATTTGAATAATCATTATACAAACTACTACAGTATTGGCTCTTTAACTGTCCATCGAACATTTTCTCTAATTAACCGGGAGTTATCTCCACCACAATGTTAGGTAGTGGAAACCGAATCGCAAAAAAAAAGTACAATCGGTTTGGCCGTTAAGAAATGAAAATACCAACCTCCGCACTCTCTATCAGAACCTTGCGGAAGCGACATCAATCGAATCCTGATGCTTTTCTGATGAAAATAATGCGAAACACGACATAATTTGAATAATAATTAACGAAATTACATGAAAAATGTTGTTGCATAATTGAAACCTAACTTCGTTAAAAATAGTCCGATTTACGCGATATGAGATATTATTTTAAGTGGTAGAACACCAGGAATCCATTGATACCACCTTCATATCGATACGATGAAGAACAAACAATTTGATTCTTTTGTTTCATTTATAGTTATCTTCCATTCAACCCTAGGCACCCGAGTGAGCACAGGTATATACGCGCACAGCGGAGAACAAAGGATAGACTCAGTCAATCGTAAAATAATGATCTACGCATAAAATTTTTATATTTTTCATCAGATTCTCATGAAAATAGTAGATATCAGTGGATTCCTTATGTTTTTTCCGATGAAAATGAAACCAAACACCACATAATTCAAATAGTTTTTACCCAAAAAAGAACCAGCGAATTTCGGAATAGTCCACAGCCGGTTCCGTTCGGTGCACCGGCCGTGCACAATTGGAGAAAACGTACCACATTTCTGACATTTTACCTTACTTGGCTGTAATTTCTGTGTTTTCAGTAAAAAAAACATGAAACTTACACGTAGAGCAGAATGTAAGAAATATCCGAATTATGCCGTGTTTGGTACTTCTTGCTTTCTGCACCTCATGTAAGATTCATGTTTTTTATTGTAAAAATTAAAATAACAGCCAAATAAGGTAAAGTAAATATATCTTTATTTGAAAAGTGTGCAATAAAAGTTTTTGTCCACGAATGAAACCGACCATGGTGGATTAGGAATTCGCTGGTTTTTCAAGTAAAAAATATCCAAATTATGTGGAGTTTGGTATCATTTTCATCGTAAAACTATCAGGAATCTATTGATGTCGCACTGGCAAAGCTCTGATAACAATTGCGGAGGTTGGTATTTTCATATCTTAATGGCAAAAGCGGTTGTGTTCCTTTATCACTCCACCGGACTGAAGCATTAAGTTATAAAACCCAGGGAGGCTTGAAATCAGAGGTGTCAGATTCATCTCCATTTTCCACCATTATCCATGGCCGGTCCCCAGCACTGAGCAATTAGAGACCCAACACTATACTATTTAAATAATTGAAGTAATCATTAATTACTACTTTTAAACATTATGAAAAGAATTATTAATATGAGAACAACACAAGCAGTCTTGTCTACTACAAACGAAAACGCGGGTGGTACAAACGGGTACAAACGTCAAGGAAACTGCTCCCGCAAGAAGATTCGAAAAATATTGAAAAATGACAAAGTTAGCCCTTGACGATTTTTCAAAGCGTGGCTCAACCAAACCATTTGGGGTACAAACGAAAACAAGGGTGGTACAAACGGATACAAACGATTTTGTTTCTGATGGCGTCGAGATAATTAAAAAATATGAAAGTGGGGTTCTGGACATTCTTCACCCCTCAGTATCTTTTCATCCCTTAAGGTACAAACGAAAATAAGGGTGGTACAAACGGGTACAAACGACGTAGAATTAGATGCAATTGAAAAAGATTAACTTTTTGAAAGTCGGGCGTCAGGTTCAGGTAGGCGTGAATTCTCATCTGTCTCAGGGCCAAAGTCTCGTTGATAGTTGAAATAATAATTATCAGCGAGCAATAAATAAATACAGTCTGATCTCCCCCTCCAAGTGCACCGATAGTCGCTAGGAGAGCGAGGCGAACAGCCGACGAGCGTGTGTTTACAGTACGTGTACGCACGTATTTAATTTGGTCGAACCTTTGTTTCAGAATTCAAGGGCCGCCACAACCAGGGCAGCGTCGGTGAGGCCGACCACCCTGGGAGAAAATAATATAAAATATATTTCTTTTCATATTCTTATTTTTTTAATTTTCTATTTTTTTTCTGTTTTCGTAAATAAACGAAAATACAAATAAAACTTGCAACGAATTTTTCCCTGACATTTCCCTCGTCCGGACCCCGGTTAAAACCCTCAGATTCTAACAAGCAGCCTTTTTCATTGCTTAGACTACATTACTATACAATTTAAATTTGGCGCATTTTTACTTCCTTGAATTTCCACTAAGGGGAGTTAGCGGAACACTACAATCACAGTTAACGTGAACTGCTACTAAACCGCCATCATTCGGATCACGGTCGTGAATGGAGTTTAATCAAGAGTGTGATCGTGATTTTGTGATCACTGTTAGTGATTAACAGTGTCAAAACGATTCTTCAAATTGCTGGACGAAATCATAATTCTCTTGGAAACAATAAATTATAAATGAGCTGAATTAAAAGATGGACAATGGATAAAGGACCTGGCTTTTTCAGTTGATATTACAACTCATCTTAATCAACTTAATAACCTTAAGCTTCAAGGCAAAAATCATGTTGTTACAACGTTATTTGATAATATTAACGCTTTCGAACAAAAATTATTACTTCGGCGATAACAAATAGAAAAAGAAAACTTGTCTCTCTTTGAAAACTATCAATATCTATTGCTTAAATTACCTAAATTAAAATTTACATTATATGCTCACCAAATTAAATTGTTAGAAACGGAATTCGATCGTAGATTTTCGGATTTTAAAAGCTGTAAATTACAATTTCGTCTTTTTACTTCACCTCTATCTATCGATATTGAAATTGTTGATGAAAACTTACAAATGGAATTAATTGAAATCCAATGTGATTCTTTACTGAAGCAAAAGTGTATGGGAGTTGGAATTCCAGATTTTCATACATATTTATTTGTAGATCGGTTTCCTAAAATCTTAACGTTTGTTACGCATATACTGGCTATGTTCGGAAGCACTTCTTTATGCGAGCAACTATTTTCTTTAATGAAAAATAACAAAAATTCAGAAAAGTCAAGATAAACCAATCAAAATTTATCATCAATTTTAAAAATTGCATCAGCTCAATATATTCAACCAAATTTTGATGACTTGCTTCGTGAAAAACGATGTCAAATATCATCTAAAAAATAATATTAAACTGTGATTTTGTTTATTTCTTATTATAACTTTTATTTTCGTTTTGTAGCGGCTAGCTCGCACAACAAAAGAAACATTTGGCGTGCAAATGCTAGCATGGTTTACGACAAGCAAAGTCGAAAAGGCCACTTTTGAGAAAGCCGTTTCTTACGAGTTTTATTAGCCAGCATGTTTTTCGTCGAAGATTTCTAACGGCCTCAGTGGCATATTGCACATGTCGTAAACCAGGGATTTCCGAAGGGCTGCAACGCCAGGTCAAGCGACCCTCGGCGGGTGACATCACCAGGCCTGGACTTGGAGGAAATTCCGCTGCATTGCCAAACTTCCGTCGACAAAGCTACCCCCACCGGGTCACATCGCCTTTCCCAAAAAGCGCGTCAAGGGCGCAAGGAGTAGGCGGTGACTTCGGAATTGCAAGATGCTTAATTGGTTAACTTCGACACATCGGTTGAACCAATTAGGCGACTGCAAACAGTTCGAGGAAAATATTAGTTTTGTACAGAAGTCAGTCTTCGCCACGACACCCAGTGAACAACACCTTCAAAATAAAGAATACAAGGCGAACTTTGCGATTGCATTTAAGACCATTCTTATCCTCACACGCAACCACCTCATTGGTGACTACCCGACGTGATCGCGAGTTCGAGTTTTTTCTTTTCGTGTTCAGTTTAGTGCAAGTGAAGGAAAAAAGAAAGACAATGTCGACCAGAAAAGCCGCGGCAGCTATCGCGAACAATAACGCCTCTGGGTCCGAAGACTCCGCCGCGATGCCAGTAGTGAACCGCGCTGTCATCCGCGTTCCGCCATTTTGGCCAGAACAGCCGAGCGTATGGTTTAACCAAATCGAAGCGCAATTTGTGTTAAACGGTGTGACGTCGGACAATGTAAAATTTTATTATATAATGTCACAGCTCGAGCCAAAATACGCGTTAGAAGTGCAGGACATTTTCAATAGTCCTCCGGAAGTTGATAGGTACGAGACACTCAAGACGGAGTTAATTCATCGTTTGTCAGCTTCCCAAACGCAGCGTATACGGCAGTTGCTGGAGCAGGAGGAGATAGGAGACAGAACTCCTTCGCAATTCCTGCGCCACATGCGAAATCTGGCAGGTACGACCGTCTCAGATGATTTTTTACGCACGCTGTGGTCTGGACGTTTACCTGCGATGACGCGGGCTATAGTAACCGCGCAAACCGATCTCCCGCTTAACAAATTGGCTGAGATCGCAGACCAAATTCGCGAAGGTACGACGCAAACGCAAGTCGCGAGTGTCACACAGGATCCAGTGATGGAAGCCCTATTGAAAAGACTACAAAGTCTAGAAACGAGTATAGCCGAGCTTTCGAGATCGCGTCCACAAGGGCGTTACGGTAATGCTTCGCGTAGAAGATCGCGTACGCGCAGTGCGAATCGTGGAAGATCACCGGCCGCAGACGGTTTTTGCTGGTACCATTATCGTTTCGGGGAAAAAGCTAACAAGTGCCAGGCACCGTGCAAGTTCGGGTCGGGAAACGAATAGACACCTCATTGAACGCGGCTATCAGTGACGGTCCGAAAACCAGCCGCCTTTTTGTCTTGGATCGAAAGACGAAGGACGAATTTCTGATCGACACGGGTTCAGACCTCTGCGTGTATCCCCGCACGCGTGTCAGAGGCCAAGCCGTGCAGACGCCGTACGAGATGTTTGCAGCCAACGGGTCTACCATCAGGACCTACGGCGTGAGGACTCTCCACCTCGACTTGGGACTACGTCGTGCTTTCCGATGGCAATTCGTCATCGCCGACGTAGCCAAACCCATCATCGGTGCAGATTTCCTAAGCAACTACGGACTGCTGGTCGATTTGCAAAATTGCAGGCTGTTGGACCAGGAAACGGCGCTGTCCACCGTCGGACGGGTAATCGCCGACGCCACGCAATCGGTGAAGACGATCGTCGGAAACTCCCCGTACGAGCAGCTTTTGGCAGAATTCCCGAGCATCACGCGACCGACGGGAACCACGCAGGAGGTGAAGCACGATGTAAGACATTATATAAACACTACGCCCGGACCTCCGGCTTATTGTAAACCGCGTCGTTTATCGCCAGAAATGTTTAAAGTCGCGAGAACAGAATTTGAAAATCTATTGCAGTTAGGTCACATTCGTCCTTCTAAAAGCCAATGGGCTTCGGCCTTACACATGGTTACAAAAAAAGATAACGGATGGAGACCTTACGGCGATTACCGCGCTCTAAACACGCGTACGTTACCCGATCGCTATCCAATTCTGCATATAGAGGACTTTTCGCGATGGCTAGGTGGAAAAACGTGTTTTACGACGATCGATTTAATTAGAGCGTATCACCAAATTCCCGTGCACCCAGACGACGTATCAAAAACAGCAGTTACAACTCCGTTCGGTTTATTTGAATATACTGCTATGCCATTCGGTTTGAGAAACGCTGCCCAGACATTTCAACGTTTTATGGATACAGTACTTAGAGGCCTTGATTTTTGCTATGCTTATTTAGACGATATTTTGGTAGCATCAAAGAATGAAATGGAACATAATGAACACGTCCGGCAACTTTTCTCACGCCTAGAACAGTATGGCATAGTAATCAATCCTACAAAATGTGTATTCGCCGCGAAAGAGGTAGAATTTTTAGGATACATTGTAAATAGTCAAGGTACGAAACCGCTACCCGATAAAGTGCAAGCCATTGCTGATTTTCCAAAACCGAAAATCGTCAAACAACTGCGTCGATTCCTGGGCATGATCAATTTTTATAGAAGGTTTATACCCCGCGCCGCAGAATTACAGACTCCGCTTAACGAACTATTGAAGGGTCGGAAGTTGAAAAGCAACGCGCCCCTTCAATGGTCAACGGATAAGGAAACCGCATTTCAAGATTTAAAAGATGCCTTAGCAAACGCGACATTGTTAGCTCACCCGTATAGGAATTCGCGTCTTGCAATTATGGTCGATGCATCAGACTCCGCAATAGGCGCTACGTTACAGCAAAAGCAGGGAGATTCGTGGCAACCCCTTGGTTTTCACACAAAATCTTTGTCCCCCGCGCAGCGTAAATATAGCGCATACGATCGAGAGCTATTAGCGGTATATTCGGCAGTGAAACGGTTTCGTCACGCGTTAGAAGGGCGAATGTTTACCATTTTCACGGATCACAAACCGATTGTGTACGCGTTTAGGCAGAAGTCGGAAAAATGCACACCTCGACAGTTCCGTTATTTAGATTTCGTCGGGCAATTTTCGACCGATATCCAACATGTTAGCGGAAAAAACAACGAGGCAGCGGATGCATTGTCGCGAGTCGAGGCAATTTCTTCGGCAATAAAGTACGACGACTTAGCAAAATCACAGGATACAGACGCAGAATTAAAACAATTCCTTGTAGCACCCGATACCGCGTTAAAGTTAAAACGTTTGCAATGGACGGATAGCGACGCGCAGGTATATTGTGACGTAGAGACAGGTAGAGTCAGACCGTTTATAACCGCACCTTTCCGACGACAAGCATTCGATGCAATACATGGACTTTCGCATCCCGGTATTAAAGCCACGGTAAAATTAACAAAACAACGTTTCGTATGGCCGGCTATGGAAAAAGATTGTCGGAAATGGGCTAGATGTTGCCTACATTGTCAGCGAGCGAAGATAGGTAGACACGTGTCGAGCCCCGTCGGTAATTTCGATTTACCCTCTACTAGGTTCGAACACGTCCATATCGACCTAGTAGGACCGCTACCAATCTCACGAAATAATAAGTATTGTTTAACTTGCGTAGACCGATTCACGCGTTGGCCAGATACCGTCGCAAGAACGTTCGTTACTGGTTGGGTTGCACGTTTTGGCACACCATTGCGTATTACCACAGACCAAGGTCGACAGTTTGAATCGCAGCTTTTCAAACAGTTAAACATACTCTTAGGAACGACGCACATAAGAACATCGGCATATCACCCAGCAGCGAACGGTCTTGTCGAGCGATTTCACCGACAATTGAAAGCCGCCATAAAGTGCCATAACGACGAGCGTTGGACCGACGTGTTGCCCATCGTACTATTAGGCATTCGAGCGGCCTACCGAGCCGATTTAGACGCATCCGCGGCAGAACTCGTATACGGCGAAAGCCTGCGTTTGCCCGCGGAATTTTTTGCCAGTTCAGCAGGTAGTGACAGGGAACCGGTCGAAATCATAAAGCAACTTCGGACTCATTTCCACGAGTTATGGCCAAAACCAGGATCGCGACTATTGAAAAAAACGATATTTTTTTTTGTTCCTATGCTATTAACATGAATGCATTAAACGACTAAGTGAATTGCAATAACGAAAAAAATATTTCGAAATTTTTTTTTAGCGGCAATACACGTTTTAGGACCCCCTCATCATATTGTGACTACTACAAAAAACATATTTTTTTTTGTTCCTATGCTATTGACATGATTGCGTCTAAACGGCTGAATGAATTTCAATGAAACTTAACATTTAAGTTTTATGTTCTCGTTTTAAGGTCTCATTATATTTTAAGCGTGATCAGTTCCCATATAATGATGATTATACGTCTGTAGTTTTATAATTATTTCGATACATATACATCATTTGTAACAAATTTTTAAAGCGATTTATATAAATCTTAAGAAGGATTAAGATCAAATATACTTTTCTCCTATCTTTCCTAGACAGGAAAAATTAAACGAAATCTTATTGCTTGCATACCTACCTAAACCACATAAAAAACGTATTCCACAAATATTTTAGAATAATGTTGTTCAAAGCAGTCTTACTCGTAAAGGGTTAATTAAGGGTTAATTAAAATGAAAAACCACTCTTAGCCAGTACCGTGCACGCTACAGAAATAGATTACTACTGACTTTTCCCACTATGTTTTTTAATAACCGTATCAAATTGTTACACACAATCAAATGTTATATATTTGACTTAACTTTACATAACAAAATAATTGTAACGATAGGTAAAACAATAACGTGCACGCTACCGTTCAATGGAAACCACGGGAAGGTGGTGGTCACTTCCATCAGGAAGGAAATGTAAAAAATTGTTATTTCTTTGTAACATTATCACATGCCGTATATTAAAATGTTTTTATTAATGTAATGAAATTACAATATAATGAAAAACTAACTCGTGAATGCATTAATTTTTATTAATATACACACGAGCCATAAAAATGGAAAAATGATATAATTGTTTACATTTCCAAAGGATGGGATGTCGGGATAGGACGTTTGCGATTAAGCTGGTACGTTATGTCGTACATTGTTGCTCTTACGGTACCGTGACGTAAGTGTAACAAGGCGCGACATTCTACGTCATAGCCACACTATTTACAGCAAGCAATTTCACTAACTAAAAATATACGGCAAAATATAAGCAAATAAATGAAGAAAAAAAATGATAGTTAGAGCAAGCAGAATAGTATTTACAGCAAGCGAAATACGTAAAAAAAGTAACAACGCGAGACAAATTGAACGACTATTTACATATTAGCGATGTCCAAAAAAAAATATTTTGGACATCACTAACAAGACTGCGGTTGCAGTGTAAGCGCTTTCGCGTGACGTTATGGCACATACATGCATCACACCTTGTTGCGCCTACGTCGCGGTACCGTTGACGTAACAAGACCAGTCTGCCGCGACGTCGCATGAAAACGTTTATACTGTCATTGCAGCCTAATAGTACGAATTTACTAAAGAGCTTTTCTCTGGAGAGAAAAATCTCTCTAGAGAAAAGCTCTGTTGTAAATCGGTACCTTAATTTCCGTCATATGACGTAGCGGGAAAATTCTCAAAGTTATTGTCATATGTTGCGTTTAATCTTAAATTACACTTTTGCTTCTTAGCAAATCTATGATATAAATTTTTGGAATACAATAGAGCTAGATGATCGTCATCTACCTCCATGGGTTGAGAGTTTTCCCTCTGCGCCTTTAACGAAGATTTCACAACACAAATAGAGTTGACGCTGGCCGAAGAAAGTTTATTCCGTTTCTTTGTTTTTATGTCAGGTAACATGGAAAACAATCTTTCTGCATCGGCATTGGAATTTGGAAGTGATCTAATTGTATTTACTAATTTCATCAATTCAGGAAATTTAATTTTATAGTCCAAATTTCGCGTTAATAAAATTGTTTTCCAGAAACCATCGAATTTCATCTCGATAAGCGTCTGTCTACCTTTCGTTGTAAATTCCAAAGGCAATACTGACCATTCTGTTTGCAGTCCTTCTTCGTCGAAACCGCCGAATTTCTTAGCGATTAAGAGAACATTTCTGAAGGAAATGTCTCTATTTGTATCATTTAATATAAAAGTGGGTTCAAAAACATACAACTTGCTAAGAAATTCGTCATCGATTGCCAATCGATGAAGAATTTCATTTGCAGCTGTAATATAAAACATTAAACAATTTTTCCTTACGGTTTCTACGATGTTGGACTTGCCTTCTGCATTCAGTTGATGCAGAAAATTAAGACACTCTGTTCCTAAATGTATACTATTAAATGGGAGTTGATTTTCGACTACAGAAAAATTCATCATTCTTACTAAATCCATGTGTTTCAAAAGCTGCGGTTTCAGAAAATTGCGTAATATATCGCATAAAAGTTCTGCCGCAGTCTTTTGAAGCAAATGAATTCTTGTCTCTTAAGTTTGAAAGAAAATGCTAAATTTATAAAAAAACTCAAGAGCGTAATTTAGAAAATAAAGATATGCTTTGGCCTCTGGATTTTGCATCGAGATTAACAGACGTTCCCCGGACTCTGATTTCTCGCTTATTGTCAATTCTTGCAAAAAAAGCAATACAGAGTCCCAATTCTCTAAAAGTGTAACTACGGATGTATAATGCGATAACCATCGCGTAGAACACAATTTTAAAATTTTTCTGTCGGTTGTTTGAAAACATTGCTGAAATTCGCGGAATATAGCCGAACGTTTGGGACTACTGTATATGAAAGTTGCTACTTTTCGTAACAACTCCTCGTATATGTCTGGAATGGTATTGCACGCTTCGCGCACTACTATTATGATACTTTATAAATATCCTTATACCTTACATATAGGTCGGAAAGTAAAAATGCTGGGGCAGTCGAGACTTGGAATCGTATGCCGATTATCGCGAGGTCGTATTTCAGCTGTTTCTCTTTTACAAGAGCAAGAAGGAAAGGCTCACACTAGCGTTCTTTATCGATTTGCCGAAGTTGTGCGAAGTGCCGAGCTCACGTACACGTGGCTCGTGCGGTAGCGTATGCCTGCTATCCCCACCATTCCGTTATACGCTAAGGAAGTTCGTCGTCACTGTTGTCGATTTCGATGCACTCAATTATGCCAGATCTGGCCACACTGGCTATGGGGATTCTAACCCCCGGGGCAATGAGGGGAGCGTGGGGCGAGGGGAAGTGATAGTGCGCGGGGAGTGCGGCGCGGAGAACTCTTGGCGCGGGGCCTGTGGGGAGTGGAAGATTGGTTGCGCACACGAGCCGCGGAGTGGGGGATGTCGCAATCGTGGAGGGGATTAGTCCAGGCCGAGCCGCCGCGGAGACCTCTCCAGACCTGGCCCGCCGTCGGAAATTTTTTAAGAGGGGGGGAATGATCCCCGAAAACTTTTCATACCGAACCGAGGGAGGGGATGACCCCCGAAAATTTTTTTCTACACCCACAGGCATTTTTTATTGTCTTTTCGGCGTTCTCGGTACGTTTGATGAGATCTAAAAAAAAAGAATTACATAATGTTCTCCTAAGAAAATATTTACAGCTAGCGAAAAAAAAACAACACATCATTCGGCTCGTAAATCTATTCTTTCTATTTATTATTCTAGTACTCGTATAAATTCAGATTTTTATAGTTCACTGTGGTTAGGTTTGGTCAAACTCTTGCAAACGCGTTATAGAAAATGGTTAATATCATTACGAAACACAAGAAATAAAAAGTTTCATACTGTATACTAAATGCGAAAAATTTACTCGAAAAATTGCAGCTCCTCTTTCATCCAGAGTCGAGTCGAGTCTCGCGCAACGATGCGTTTTCGCGCTTTGTCAGCGAGTACGTTATCTGCTGCGTGCCTTTCGCCGAAGTCGTTGCTACGCGAATATGCAATATCGTGTTCGCGACACGCTGCGTCCAACGGATTAAAATATAAAATATAAAATATAAATTAAATCGACGGTCCAGCCTTAGATTTATGCGAGGAGAGAATGTGGAAGACGGATAAATAAAATTGGAGAAATAATATATGTTTTAAATGAGAATAGATAGATAGATTTATTCTACTGCTTCCCCTTAGGGTTACACATCCTCCTCGCCTCACACTTACATCTCTTCCTTAACCTAACTTATCCTACTCTTACACTACTCTCACATCGCCGCTCCGCCGCTTTTCCCACTCTCTCTCATTCCGCACGCCGCACGCTCTTATCCTATTCTTACGCTACTCGCTCTCTCTCTCCCATTTCACACGCCGCACGCTCCTAACCTACTCTTACGCTACTCGCTCTCTCTCTCTCCCTCCTCAACTCTCTCCTACTCCTCTACCCCCGCTCGCTCACCCCGCCGTCCACTTCCATTTCCGCCCTTACACACCATTCCTTCTTTCACTCCTTCCTTCCTTTTACCCCCCTCCTTCATCCCCCCTTCCCCCCTTTCCACCTCTTTCTCTCTCCTCCTACCCTCCAGCCTCTTTATCCACCCCTCCCCTCCCCCTCCCTCGCCTAAAATCACCCTTATCTTTTCCCCGATCCCCTTCCCCTCTGCCTCATCCCCTGTACACCTCTCCAAGACGTGCTCCCACGTCTCCTCCTCCCCTCCACATACCCTGCACTCCTCTCTTCCTCATCCCCCCCAGTATCTCACCCCCCCCTCATCTCGTTCCCCATCCTATACCTAGCTAGCCTCCCATACCTCACCTCTCCCCACCCTGCCCTCAGGTACCGCGGCAACTCCCGTACCACCAACTCCCTATACCACCTATTGTACCTCGACTGCACCACTTTTCCTCATCTCTCCTCTTCCTGCCTCCTCCCATCTTCCTCCTCCCATCCCTCCCAGCCCCCTCGACCACTTGCCCCTCCCCCTCCTTCCCTCCGCCCTCCCAACCCTCTACACCCCAACCTGTCTCTCTTCCATGCCGACAATTCCTCTCCCCCTTCCCTTTCCCTTTCCCTTATCTCTTCCAGGCACCACCTAGCCAACTCCCCTCCCTCTCCCCTACTCAGTTTCTCCTCATATCTCCCTGCCCTTCCCCCCCGCCCACGTCCTCAACTTCTTCCTCTTCGTCTCCTCCCTTACCATATACCCTGGCGTCCTCCAGTCCACCCCCAATGACCACCTTATAAACCTCTCCTGCATCCTCTCCATCTCTTCCCTCTCTCTCCACCCCCCAAATCTCTGCCCCATATCCCGCCACCGTCCAGACCAACGCGTCGAACAGCCACATCCTCCTTCCCCAGTCCCTCTCAAACTTCCTTTTCCCGATTCCCCACGCCTGCCTCATTACCACCCCCGCCTTTCTCACCCTATCCCTAACCTGCGCTTCCTGACCCCCGTTCCTCTTGAACACGTACCCCAGGTACTTAAACTCCTTCACCTCCTCTATCCTTTTCCCCGTCCACCTCCACTCCACCTTCCTTTCCCTTCCTCCCCCCTTCCTAAACCTTACCACCTTCGTTTTCTCCACATTCACCTCCAACCTCTTTCTATCCAGATACCCTTCGAGCCGCCTAATCATACTCCCCATCTCTTCCTCGTCCTTCGCCACCATCACCAGGTCGTCCGCATACGCCAACGTAGCATACTCTCCTCCCCCCTACCTCCACCCCGCCCCATCTTCCTTTCCTCATCTCCTCCTCCACATCCGCTATCAGCAGATTGAAGAGCGTCGGACTCAGGGGGACACCCTTGCCTCAACCCCTTCGCCGTCCAAAAACCCTCCCCTACCTCCCCCCCCCCACCTTCACCCTGCTCTTCGTCTCCCTATAAATTTCCCTCACCCTCTCCCTCAACCCCTTCCCTCACCCCTCTCCTCTCCATCGCCTCCCACAGAGTCCTCCTGTCCACCGAGTCGAATGCCGCCCGCAGATCCACGAACAGCGCCACCAGCTTCCCACCCCTCTTCCCGACCTGCCTTCCAATCAGAAAATTCAAAACGTAAATATGGTCCACCGTACTCCTCCCTCTCCTGAACCCCGCCTGATTCTCCGGAATCATCTCCACCTCCCGCTCCAACCTCCCCAACAGGACCGCCGCATACACCTTATACAAGGTCGGCATCAACGTCACCCCCCCTGTATTCCTGCACCCTCTTCCCGCCCCCTTTCTTCGCCACCGGTACTATAATCCCTTCCTTCCACCCCTGCGGCCACCCCTCCCCGTCCCACACTCTCCTACATACCTCCCACGCCAACTCTAAACCC
>NW_025106752.1:0-62576 GCF_013123115.1 Colletes gigas
CAATTGTTTACAACAAATGTCATTTTTTTATAGCGGGGAAATATTTAAAAATCTGAAAAAAAATGCGCATATAGTCCTGTTTGTCCCCTTCACGGACCAAGTTTTAAAAATACGGACACTTTAAAATTGGCCTTATAAAAATTAATTGAATGGAACGCTGGGTCGCGTCGTGGCATGCTGGCTCGACCGGCCAAGTCGCGCAGTGCCTGCAACCGCCAAGCGGCTATACCTGCTATTGTTATACATAGGGTGTTGGACTGCTGGAAAATGTAACAGTTATTGGACACTCACTCTTTGTCAATGACACTTAGCATTATACACATTTAAGTTGCCAATATTCAATGGGATAGGATGTTCAATGTTCTAGTGGGATAGGATATGATGGGATGTGATGGGATTAGGTTCTGGTTAAGAAATAATGGTTGGATTGTACCAATGATCATCTACCGGATTAAATTGTTTGTTATAAAATTACTTACCTCATAACAGCTACAACTGTTGATTTTTCACTGTCTGAATAAATTCGGGCAGTTAAATGCGTTACTTCTTTAGTTGGTGTAAATAAGTGAAAATTGCGTGTTCCACAGATTGTTGTAGCCAGTCCACGCCTTTCCAGCAAGAATTCCGAATGTTTCTTATATTCTTCTGTTGAGCTGAATTGCAAATGTATATTTTTAATATTGGCAGTTGCCCAATCAAATAATTTTTGTGGTGTCGTTATCTGGTCTTCCAACGGTCTTTGTAAACTAGCTCGAGCAGCAAGGCGTTTTAAAGAACCACCAATACCATTTCATGCATTTTTGCCATGCGATGTTGCAAAGTAATGCCATTCGGCGTTGATTCCAAAGTCTTCAAAATGGAAATTGAGAATTAATAAATTATATTTATTTTTGTACTGTGATGCTCCGTCAGAAAAATATTTGATTTCCTTGATAGTTGTGCCATGTGTTTCCTTCAAAAATTCCACTAATTTCTTCTGGTATAAATGGACTGCAGTGCTGTCATGTTGGAGACAATCTGAGATAATTACAAAGTTTTCATGGTTTAAACAAATATCCACCTGATAATATTCAATGAATGTGTGTATTGTCGCCTGTTTGTTGGACCAATGATAATTTTGGATTTCGTCTTGGATAACGAAGGAATAATTTTCCGCAAAATCGCCGACGACAACAAATTCATCAGGTCCTACATTTTCTATAGAATATTTAAAAAAGCTGCTTTGACTTCTTGCAATAAAATCGTGAATTTGCAACTTTGGTAATCGGATTTCTAATTCATCTACAAACTGTGTTGCTGTTAAAAATGTACATTTTGAATTCAACTCAAAAGAAGAATATAAGGAACATTCGGAATTCTTGCTGGAAAGACGTGAACTGGCTACAACAATCTGTGGAACACGTAATTTTCATTCATTTACTCCAACTAAAGAAGTAACACATTTAACTGCCCGAATTTATTCAGACAGTGAAAAATCAAAAGTTGTAGCTATTATGAAGTAAGTAATTTTATAACAAACAATTTAATCCGGTAGATGATCATTGGTACAATCCAACCATTATTTCTTAACCAGAACCATCATATCCTATCCCACTAGAACATTGAACATCCTATCCCATTGAATATTGGCAACTTAAATGTGTATAATGCTAAGTGTCATTGACAAAGAGTGAGTGTCCAATAACTGTTACATTTTCCAGCAGTCCAACACCCTATGTATAACAATAGCAGGTATAGCCGCTTGGCGGTTGCAGGCACTGCGCGACTTGGCCGGTCGAGCCAGCATGCCACGACGCGACCCAGCGTTCCATTCAATTAATTTTTATAAGGCCAATTTTAAAGTGTCCGTATTTTTAAAACTTGGTCCGTGAAGGGGACAAACAGGACTATATGCGCATTTTTTTTCAGATTTTTAAATATTTCCCCGCTATAAAAAATGACATTTGTTGTAAACAATTGCAAAATAAATAGTTAAAAATATTTTTTTTTAATTGAAATAATTTTTATTTGATACTCCCATGGGTCTGCTACAAGTACCTAAAATTTCATTTTTATAACTTCCTTACTTTAGCAGCTATTATTTATTGAAAAAAAGTGAGCTCTATATTTCAAACAGATGTAAAAGCAACAATTTTTAAAATTTTTAAAAATCCTTCGAGATACGTTTATATATCACCAAAGACTACAACATATTCAAAGTAGAACAAAATCCGACATGGTACTCCGAAAAGTGTCCGACTTCGCATGGAATGACCCATTGGTCAATTTGCAGTGGTCAAACCGAGTAGCATCTTCGGTCATCACATTCTTTCGAGCAGTCTGTAGAGCAAAGACAACATATCGCGGCTTCTCCAGCTGTGCGGCTGCCTTGACGGCCCACGAATGCTTGGTCGTTCTCTGTAAGAGAGGATACTCGTACAGATCCCACGAGCGAAAACTAATGCTCAGGTTTTGCCCACTTTCCAAGGCATGTAGCAGCGATAGCTTATTAACATCGTTTAGCGTCACATGAGACATCCGCCATTGCACTTTAAGTAATTCAATTTCTGGTTCCAACGTTGGAGACCCAATTAGAGAATTGTTATCGTTGCGCGATCGTATTAAAATCAATTCGTGACGCGCATTAATAACCATGTGTTTGTAGCCCCCGCAAAATCCCAGCAAATATTTGAGCGGGACGCAAAAATTGAAATGATTTTTCACTACTAGCTCGTCGTGTCGTTTCAAGCCCCATCCAGCATTCTCCATATTTTTGTCTTCATCGGATGTCAGTGATACATAATTTTTAAGCGTGCTAGTTATCCCAACTGTTAAAAAGTTGATATTTTTAACGAATGAGTCCGGATAGAGGTGTGGGAGTTTGATAGGGGAAGTGAATGGGACACAAATGGTTTTCTTTTCGTCGGTCTTTAGGACCGACCGTTTATTACAAAAATAAAGCGAAAACAAAAGGAGAAAAACCAATGACCAATTATAATAAAGATAACGAAACTGAACCATAAGAATGAATTAATATTCGGCCTCGTGTCTGGCCGTTCCGCGAGGCTAGGTCGCCGAACTCGCAGGCTTGAGGTAGGCCAAGATTCCTATGAACAGAAAAACACGACTATGTGTTAGACACACGTACACGGTATACGTATCTTCGTCGCGCTCGTTTGCTCGCGCTCCTGGCTTCGTAATTCGAACGTACCGGAGCGGAGAATTGTAAACTTTCATAAATTACGAATTATAAAGTGGACTGTATTTTGGCTAGGAAAAGAATTACACTTCTTTTCTTCGCCGATTCAGTGGTCGATTGCCCAGTGGACGGGGATGCAAGAGGAGGTTGTAAGGCTCCTAATGCACTGTTCCCGTGAGTATGCACACTGAGTCTGTGCGTCGAGTCGCACTGCAATGCAACGGCACGACCGTCAATCTGCGGCTTCTCTTTACACGTTCCAACAGATGACTTCTTTGGCCGAGAGTTACACTACGAAGCCCGACAACACGTTGTTCACTGCACGAATGCACTACTCGATGTGATACGTTGCAGTATTTTGAACTACGCGGGGGCCTGACCCACGACTCCGTTACATCTCCGCACTTTACACACAACGTTACACCGGCGGGATCTGTAGAAGTAAGGAGGCGAAGACCGAAAATCACACGTCCGAAATGGACGCCGACCTGACTACAGTGAGCCCACCTGGAGGTACACCACGTAGGTGCCTCCCTTTGGTGTCTCCTAAGCCGAAGGGCAATCACACAGAAGTATGGACGGTAACCGCCGACTTCTACATGATTCAAACGTTTATACGTTGGAATCGACCGTTAAATTCCGCACAGGAGGGGTCGAACACCTTATCGGTGTATTCTCGAGCCCTCCAAAATCTGCAGTAAATTTAAATCAATTAAACTCGATCGAGATTTCCTCGAACGAGATTCAGGTGCAACTTGCACGAATCGGGATGCGAATCGTGTTTTCCAAGCAAGGTGGGAATAAATTTTCCGACCTTTTCGAGCAAGGCTCGCTACACCCTTTTAAATAGCAGTCTTTTCGGCTTTCTCGCAAGAGGAGTTTCCCTCTTAAATCGCGATTAACTTCTGATCGAATATGATCGGGAGCCGATGCGTCTCGTTCAGAAGTCGCCGTAAGAATGATCGGATTGACAGCCGAAGACGTCGCCGCGGTACTGTTACTGGTCGTTCCGTGGCGCTGTCTGAATTTCGGCCGTCTCTCCTTGTCACATTATCGGCGCACTACTCTCTCACGGTACTGACGTCACTAACACCGTTAGCACACTCGAATCGAAAGGTAATGAGCCGTTACCGATGCCAGAAAAACTAATAATACACACGTTTTTCAATCACCGTTCGCTATACAAATCCAATTAGAGATAATCTCTTGGTTATTGTACGTTAACAGGATTAACGGTAATTGCGGCCGAGGATAATCGCTCGGCATTATGCAATCTTTAAACACCAACGTTTCTGTTGCGATCAATCTCCACACCATTCAGCTCATATCGAATCTCATCAAATATGAACGCCATGCAATTATTTCCCAACATCACCGTTGAAGCATCATTTGGCTTATGTATCGTCAATTTCCCCTCCACGTAGAGGAAACTTTCACACGGCAGTGTGTATAAATCTTGCTGTTGTATAGGTATTCTTATCTCATCACTGTGTCCAAACGTTGTGTTAACGTATGGGTTGTATGTGTGAGTCTCGAGCTTAACAATGCGATCATCAAACGTCGGCTTCCCTCCAATGCTTAGAATGTCAGCCATTTTCAACTTAAATGCGCACAATGAATCCCAATGATTTCAAAAATGCAATGTTTGCAGCACTGAGCCTCTTCGTTTTAGCGTACTCAGAGCTGTTGTTGTTGTTGTTGTAGACAATTTCGTTTGGAAGAAACGTGTTTCTGGAGTTGTTCAACACAAGCATCTCATTCGTTCGCACCACAGGTATTATCGTCGTCGTCGTCGCACGTGCAGTCTGATGGTAATCTCTTCACCTCGAAAATCCAGCAATCGTCCGTTTTGATCCACAACGCGTATCGTTAGATCCGTAATGATCCTGGCGGTGATAGGAAGGTAAATGATCTGTGCGGGCGTTTCCGATATCTTATATCCGGGCGGGACTCTCGGAGAAAATTCATGTATCGTATGTACACGCTTCCCATTGTTGTACGCGCCAGCGGTCACACTACATTCAATGCGAATAATGTTTACGCTCATGATATTAATCGGGTCGTCCGATTCGTGCCACTGCCCCGGTTCTAATTCCCGATTCGCCGAGAATCCCAATAGCGATCCAATGTTATTGGGTTTCGTAAAGTCTACGGCAAACGAGCAGTACAGCTCGCTTTTCATGGTGTTGTTGTTGGGGCGTAACACTATAGGATACATATCATTGTCACCATCATCATCATCGGTACCACCGAGATTTTGAGGATATCGCTCAAGTAATCGCTGCTTCAAATACTTGGCAATGGCGTCTAGTTCGTAGGAGCCGTGGGGAATCGTAATGTATTCGTGGCCAGTGTCGACGCTGTTGTTGTTGGTGTCATAGTTTGTGGTGAAGTAGAATTTATCGTTGCTCGAGTCGATGTTGGGTATTGTATGATACGTTTCAAAGGTTGTTAGACCAAGCTCGTAATCATCGTCGCTCAAATCTATGGGTGGAAAGTAGCTTACAACGAGGGTGCTACTCTTGCCAGTTAGAGTCAATGTTAACGACATATTCCGAGAAACTGCTCGACTAGTACTGAATCAGAGTGGCGGGGGACAATCCTTAAATTTGGTGCCAATCGTTTGTAGAAAGCGTAGACATAGTTGTCCACAATTGCTCTGATCATACTCCTGATAAGACGTTCGATTGTATTCAATTTTCACATCATCATTATCCAAATATTGTGTCAATTCCTTAGGCGGTCGAAGATTGCCAAAGCTGTCGAAGTATACAGCTCGATGCCCTCTCTTCGCATACGCCACCCAATGAGTCCCCGGTCCCTCGACATTGTCCAAATTCACGATACCGCTCTCGTTTCGACGTACTCCTCCGGCTGGGTAGCGCGTTGCGCATAAAAACACCTCTAAAGAATGGAATACGCATACGTTTTGCCAACTCATTCAATTGCATGTCGGTAGTTACACCCACAGGCATTTTTATTGTCTTTTCGGCGTTTTTTTTTGTTTTTTCGTTTCGAGATTCCCTGTCCGCGCTTGTATGGTGTCAGATAGAGTCCACGACCTTCCATGGAGCGATTATGACGCCGCATTTCCTGCAGCTGACGTTGCGCTGCCTTATTATCGTTTACCGCCTTGGCGATCCCCGCCGCTCCGCCAGCTAATGATCCGAGAACACCTAGCAGCGGGAGAAGTGGTAATATACCACCCCGTTTGGCCACTGGAAGAATCCGCTTTTGCGATGCTTTTCTTACAGTCCTTTTGCGGGGTTTTGTTTTCATCCCCATTCCGATTTTCGTCTTGGCCTTCATAGCTGCCCAAACAGCTGTAGCAGCTCCTCTTTCACCCAGAGTCGAGTCTCGCGCAACGATGCGTTTTCGCGCTTTGTCAGCGAGTACGTTATCTGCTGCGTGCCTTTCGCCGAGGTCGTTGCTACGCGAATATGCAATATCGTGTTCGCGACACGCTGCGTCCAACGGATTAAAATATAAAATATAAAATATAAATTAAATCGACGGTCCAGCCTTAGATTTAATATATTAAAAATTGATTATATTTATTTACGCATTTCTCTCTGGCGTTTAGACCACCAGTTGAATATTTTAAATCCATTTTGCATGGGCACAATGCTTTATAAATAGAAAGAATAGATTTACGAGCCGAATGATGTGTTGTTTTTTTTTTCGCTAGCTGTAAATATTTTCTTAGGAGAACATTATGTAATTCTTTTTTTTTAGATCTCATCAAACGTACCGAGAACGCCGAAAAGACAATAAAAAAATGCCTGTGGGTGTAGAAAAAAATTTTCGGGGGTCATCCCCTCCCTCGGTTCGGTATGAAAAGTTTTCGGGGATCATTCCCCCCCTCTTAAAAAATTTCCGACGGCGGGCCAGGTCTGGAGAGGTCTCCGCGGCGGCTCGGCCTGGACTAATCCCCTGACATCCCCCACTCCGCGGCTCGTGTCCGCGCAACCACTCTTCCACTCCCCACAGGCCCCGCGCCTAAAGTTCTCCGTGCCGCACTCCCCCGCGCGCCCTACCTTCCCCTCGCCGCACGCTCCCCTCATTGCCCCATGGGTTAGAATCCCCATAGCTATACTACTGTTTAGCTTTTCGTCAAGTATAACTCCAAGATAATAGTCGAATTAACGCGATATTTAAACATACCGCCCCCCTTGCACGGTCCGTGCAATTAAACGGAGGCGCGGTAATTCGCGGTCACGTGTCGATCGACCAGAGAAAAATTTTCCGTGCACTCAATTAAAAAAATTAAAGTACTTACATTATCGGCGTGCGAGGGCTCGTCTGCCCTCCATTATTTGGAGGGTGGTTAACACCGCCTTTTCCGTGGGGAAAATCTTCGAAAGACTCCCTCCCACCTCTTTGGGGAGAGGCGGGAAGGGTGTGTGGGATTCCCCGCGCCCATTATAACGGGCGCGGGACCTACCCACTAAAAACCCCACGGTGACCCTTCCGCACGATTTGGGAGGATACCGGGAATCGCTCGAAGTATACTTCCGGTATCCTCCCCGTGCCCGCGCTTTGCGCCCACCCGCGGGGGGACAAACGGTGCCCCCGGTAATCGCCCTGTCTCATAGCGGCAGGACGAGGCCACATCGTCCTGCCGCCATCCGTCCCGGGGCCGCGTCTAGTGGCGGCTGCGAGCCCCAACTCGCAACCGCCGCGACCCCGTTTCTACCCCTCGGAGGCCGGCAGCTCATGGCCGCACCAGGCCACCGAGGGTGCCGCTCCGTGCGCCGGACCCGGACAGGAGGCACTGCCACCCCATCCGGTCCGACCCTACGCCGCCTGGCGGGAGGGGGCTCCTATCAGGACCCCCCTCCCAGCCTGGGTCATGCGCCACGCCGAGGGGGCCGCCCGCGTCGCCTGACGCCCAGGCGACACTCTCTCGCCACCAGAGGAGCGCGAGCCTCGGCGCGCCGCTGACGCTCTCGCTCCCTTCCTGCGATCTCCTTCTGCAATATTACGATTTCGCAGAAGGAGGCCACGGCCCTCCACTTCTCCTCGCTGCCGAGCATGGCGCGTACCATGCCCGACAGCGAGACATCCCGCCCGATGACGCCGACCAGGACACGGCGTTCCCCCTCCCACGCAGTGCATACCTCGAGGGTATGTTCCGCCGTGTCCTGCTCAGCGTCACAATGGCAGCAACGCGCCGTCGGCTCCTTCCCTATCCGGCACAGGTATCTCCCGAAGCTGCCATGCCCCGAGAACACTTGTGCCATCCTGTAAGTGAGGCGCCGTCCTCGTCCTTCTCCACCGACATACCCCGTCCCATCCCCGTTTTAGTTACAAAATCCATAAAGTTCCCACGAGTAGGTCGGAATAAAAGGTCCACCCGGGCAGAGCCCCCTTACCCAGGTATATCCCTTGATAATTATACAATCGGGAATACATAGAAAATTCTTCTTCTTCATAAAGAAAAAATTATTAAAAATAATATGGAAAATTATGTCGATGTAGGAGTAGAAAGTTTCATTTCAGAAGAGAGCCGGAATATTTTTGACAAGATTCGATATATCTGTAGATTTTGTACGAAAAGATCCATCAATGTGGGAAATGTGCGATGTATCATATAAGTTTAAGTTAGTAGTGAATGATGTGTGAAAGTGAATGATTTTACAAGGCGTAAAGCTATTATCTGAATATAATGATTTATTAAAAAGAGACGAAAAAAAAGAAATGGGGACGGGACGTTTTGCAAGACACTAGTGGCGTATTGAGAACCAGCAGTGTGGTCAGATCGGGCATAATTGAGTGCATCGAAATCGACAATACTGACGACGAACTTCCTTAACGTCTAACGGAGTGGTGGGGATAGCAGGCATATCCTACTGCATGAGCCACGTGTACGTGAGCTCAACACCTGGCACAATTTCGGGGAAAACGATAAAGAACGCCAGTGTGAACGCCGCGATTCCCGTATCTATTTTGAATTCGTGTAATTCTAGAAGGTTCTGCTGACGTAGAATTTTTTCATCGTCAGATTAGTATACCGCGGCCATTTACGTGTTTTTGCTAGCTAGCTTCGCTCGAATTCCTGATTCTGAGAACAAATTCCAGAAATCGTGTTGTTAGCGCCGAGAGAGAGAGAGAGAGAGAGAGAAAAGTGTTCATTAGTAAAAGATCGACAGCCGAAAAGTGGCAGCGTCGCGCCGTGGCTATGCGGCGCGTAGCGGCCTGGGCCAGCAGCCTGTTTCGTCGCTACGCGGTTCTGCGCCTGCGCGACGGAGCCGAGCCGCGGCCGTCGGTGCTTGCAGATCGTCACGGTTCAATACTGAGCCGTTGGCGATCTGGAGAAGACCTATTAACGATCTCGCTCCGTTTTTTCGCATGAGCCCCGAAGAGTCGAAGCCAAGCTCGCTCTTCGTTAATTTAATACGCGGATAGTAGAATTATTTATTGGAAAATCTCGTCAAAGCAACTTGAAATTTTCCCATGAGAATAAGGGACAATCTGCCTGTCGTTGCAGCGATCGCAGCGCACGCCGCGCGTGACGCGATTGTAGACGCAGGATTGTGATTGAACGTTGCAGTTCGTTGCCGCGTCTGCGACGTTAGGGAATTGGTGTTGAGCACCTTGAGACCTTTCCAAGTGAATACGGTCAGAGCCACTGGAATGGAAATATCGATATACTGATATTTCCTGGTGGTGGTTCACCGTTCGAAGGGAAGAAATAATCCACTCGAATCACCCGTCTGATGTACCATATAGAGTGCACCGACCGGTGGAGTGGTAGTTTCGACGACCCGTTGAAGCCGTACGGCGTAGGAGCAACCGGAAGGTAGATACACAGGTATTGGTATCACTTCATGGAGTTCACCGTGCATCGGGCTTCGGAGAACCCGCTCCAGTGATCCCGTCGTGAGGTGACGATCATTGAGCACAAGCGTACGGTGGAGCAAAGGGTTCGAAGGGCCTTCGTTTCACCTCTACACCCACTACCAGATGTGAGTCGACCACACTGGGCTGTGACCGTAGGGTGGTTGGCGTTGCAGAGGACGTCGTCCTAATCCGGCGAGCCACAGGCCAGGCTCCTCGTTCCATAGGAGCCTCCGTCGAGGTAGTCACGGCTGGCTGCCGGGCATTCCTGCTGGATAAGGAATTGCTGTCGAGGCAGCTGCGTGGACAGGTCGCAGGTTGCTCCTGAGGGGCCGCCGACGAGGTACCCGAACCAGGACCAGAAGCGGATATAGCCACTTGGAGCCTTACAACCTCCATTTGGTTTGCCTGCCCGTGGCATTGCAAAGCGAACCCGGTAGATCAGAGGAAAACCTCGTCTACCCTGTTGTGCGCGTCGGTGATGTCGTAGAAATCGACTATCACTGTCCAGAAAGCAAAATAATACAGTACACTAGCTATTGCGCTAAATTGCCAGTTAGCTCTCCCCTCCAAGCACACCAGACTGTCGCTGGAGCGCGAGATAAGTAGCTGACGAGCGCGTAATCGTTTGACTTGTCCGCAAAATATTCATATTTGCCGGAACTTTTGTTAAAGAAAGCCTCCGAAGCAGTAAGATCGGAAAGGAGAAGGAGGAGACCAGACCGAAATCTGAGCCTGCGTCCAAATTATTCTTTTGTTATCCGTTTTTCCGTCTTTTTTGTTACCTATTTTTATACAATTTATAGTTTATATTTTGTAATAAAAAATTGATTGAAAACTTATAACAATTTCTCTACCCTGTCTTTTCCCTCGTCCGGAACCACGGTTGGAGTTCCTCAGTACTTTAACAATTTCGAAAAGGACTTTTATGTCTGAATGGCTTGAGAATGATTACTTGAAGCCATAAAGTCGACGCAGATCCTTATTTATGGTTCTGTTCGGTTTATAATGAAAAATATTCATGTCGATTATCGACTATTTACAATCACGCTGATTCTCAGTGTCACATTCAGAATTGTAAAAAGAGTAACGAGAACGCGGACAACTTGAATAATAATTTTACGGCGCAATCCGAAGAATCGCCTTTGTCGCCTCTGTCGCCTCTGTTGTTGGATGAACGGATAAAATCCGCGGAGTTAAAATTTGCCAAATTAATAGCCGAGAAGAATACTCCGTATCGAACCGCAGAGACGATTCTTGATGTTTTCAAAGACATTGGGCAAGATCCTGATGTCTTGAAACACATGTATTTCGTTCGGTCGAACGAAGTGTTCAAATATTCTATCAAACAAAAGGTTTTGTATCCTTTAGAGACAAAATGAATTTCTAGTGTTTTACGAAACACTAAATTTTCTATTTACATTTACGAAACATCCGACTCGACCAACGAGATGACCAATGGATGACGTTTCTTGTTCGTTATGTTGCACCCGAGACTCTGAGACATCTTGATGACAGAAATTGTGGCGCCGCGTCGATAATTTATTTGAAACATTTCAGAGTGCCATGATTGAAAGAGAAATTCCATTCGAAAATATTGTTGCCTTGTCATGTCATCATCAACGTTGCCTTGTCATGTCATCATGGCAAAGCTTGCAACAAAATGCAGGGACAAATTTTTTACTGTCCGCTGTCCGTGTCATCTGTCTGCAATGGTAGTGCGCGGCGAAGCGTGCAATATCATTCCAGACATACATATGCGAGGAGTTGTTACGAAAAGTAGCAACTTTCATATAGAGTAGTCCCAAACGTTCGGCTATATTCCCCGAATTTCAACAATGTTTTCAAACTACCGACAGGAAAATTTGAAAATTGTGTTCTACGCGATGGTTATCACATTATATTGTACATCCTTAGTTACACTTTCAGAGAATTGGGACTCTGTATTGCATTTTTTTTTGCAAGAATTGACAGTAAGCGAGAAATCAGAGTCCGAGGAACGTCTGTGAATCTCGCAAAATGCAAAATCAAGATGCCAAAGCAGCATATCTTTATTTTATAAATTACGCTCTTGAGTTTCTTTCTAAAAAAAATTTAGCATTTCCATTCAAATTCAAGGGACAATAATTCATTTGCTTAAAAAGACTACGGGAGAACTTTTATGCGATATATTACGCAATTTTCTGAAACCGCAGCTTTTTCTATAAGTGATAATCAACTCGCGTATAATAGTATAAATTTAGGAACAAAGTGCCTTAATTTTCTGCATCATTTGAATGCAGAAGGCAAGTCCGACATCGTAGAAACCGTAAGTAAAAATTGTTTAATGTTTTATATTACAGCTGCAAATGAAATTCGTCAACGATTGACAATTTTCGATTGGGAATTTCTTAGCAAGTTGTTTGTTCTTCAACTTAGTTTTGTGTTGAATGACGCAGATAGAGACAGTTCCTTCAGAAATGTTCTCTTTGTCGCTAAAAACAGAGAATGCAAAGAGAATGGTCATTATTGCCGTTGGAATTTGCAACGAAAGATATGTCGCTTATCGAGATGAAATTCGATGGTTTCTGGAAAACAATTTTATTAACGCGAAATTTATTCTCCAACGCAAGATTTACTTCCAAATTCCAATGCCGGTGCAGAAAGATTTTTTTTTATTTAATGGTTTAACGTCCCATCAACTACATGGTTATTAGCGACATCGGCACAAATAACAATACTTATAATAGCTTATTGAAAAGTCCAGTTTCTCTAAGAAATGACAGTACTCTCTGCATTTTATGACCGACGAGGTTGTCTTCGAGTTCAGGTTCCAAACTATGTTGCATACGGGTCCTGTTGTATTTGGTACAGCTTATCATGAGGTGTTCAATTGTCATTCTCTCAGAGCACTCATCACATATAGATGCAGGGTCTCGTGACAATAAGTAAGAGTGAGTCATTCTAGAATGTCCAATCCTTATGCGCGTAATTATCACTTGTTCGCTTCTTGGTGTTATTAATTTCCTTTCTTCAGTAGAGTGATAAAAAAAAATCACATTAAAACTTTTAATATGAGAAGGAGCTTTACATATCCATTCCTCTTCCCATTTCATTTCTAATTTCATTTGAATTTCTTTTAGAAGGTCATCCAGGATAAAAAGATTTTGGATTTCTGCTGTTACACTGGTGGCCACCTCCTTAGCTGCAGCATCAGCTGAGTCGTTACCTTGCATTCCAACATGTGGTGGAATCCATATGAATACTATTTCTTTGTTCTGTTTTACTGTTTCGGCATGGGTTTCTATTATATATAACATGTTGTCATCCGTGTGTGACCAGTTATGAATCGCTGTTAAGACACTTGTGACCGTTCCCCCGGTGACGGTCCTGGTCGGGTCGGTTCGGGGGACTCGGAGAAAGAGGTGCTGCCGACTCAGTCGAGCGGTCGGTTGCTCGGCGGTAGCGGTGCTCGGTGGTTTCGAGCGGTCGGTCGCTCGGTGGGTGGGGAAGGAGGTACAATACCCTACCGACGCTTCCACAAGGCGTGCGTTGATGGTTGGGCCCAGGCGGGAGGGTTAGGATCGGACGGCCGACAGTAACCTGTCACTGGCGAGGCGGAGGGTAGTAGGGAACGGCCGAGGGGGAGGGGGGCACGATGTGAGGAGTGCAATACCCTACCGACGCTTCCACAAAGCATGCGTTGGTGATAGGGCCCGGGTAGGAACGTGAGGAGCGGATCGTCGACAGTAACCTGTCACTGACTAGTAGCGAGGAGGGAGTCGGTGTTGGCCGTAGCAGGAGCGGGTGGAGGCAATACCCTACCGACACTTCCACAAGGCGTGCATTGGTGGTAGGGCCCGGGTAGGAGCGTAAGGACGGACGGTCGACAGTTACCTGTCACTGACTAGGAGGGTACAGCGGATCGGTCGCGAGAGTGTCCCTCGCACTCTCGTGTTTCCAAAAAGTCGGACTCGCACAGATTATGGCACAGGATGTACTACGGCAATCTCTCGTCACTAGATCAGGCTTCGGCGAGCTAGGCACGAGTCCGCCGATTCCGGCCGGTGGCCCGGGCCTTATAGTCGCCCGGCGCGTGATTGCATGCGCGACGGCGCGGACGCCTGGCGGCCGCGTGCGGTACCACCGGTCGCGGGGACTCGGCCGCGACGGAGCTCGGGAGGGGATATACGCGTTACACACGTTTAGAATCTGTAAAGATGACTATTTTTTTATTCGGTGCCTCATAAGCGAATTGGACTGCTCTCCTAAATGTTAACAATTTTGCTGTCTATCCTGATGCGAAAGTTGGTAGTTTGATCTTGAGGGTGGAAGAAGAGGTGAAAATTGCACAACCCGTTCCTGAATTAAATTTTGATCCGTCGGTATATATATGTCGGTAGCCATCATACTCATTAACAAGCTCGTTGGCTAGAGATAAAAACTTAAAGACTTTTTGTACATCTCTAGGTTATTACGAATTTTGAGAGGAGGCAAGGTCCAAGAAGGATATTTGTGGGTTTGGGTGGGCTAATTTGATATTTGATAGTTCATTTTCATAAGTACGGATTGTGTGATAGAGAGGTTTAGGATCACTTACACGCAGTCAAAATTTGGCATAATTTCGATTTGAGAAGACTTTCTGATAAACCGGCTTGGTAGGAGAAGCAGCAGATTTTTTGGCATAAGAAATGCTAAGTAATTTTCTTCTGAAACTGAGAGAAGGTTCATTTGCTTCCTTTAATATACTTAGGATAGGGCTCGTTATGTACGCTCCAACAGATATTCTTAGTGCTGCATGGTGAATTGCATCAAGTTTCTTAAGACCAGATTGTTTTGCTGAGCAATATATAATTGCGCCATAATCTAATTTTTATCTAATGGTAGCTTCGTATGTCTTCATTAGAATTTCTTTGTCAGCACCCCAATTATTAGCTGCAAGAACCTTCAGAAAGTTTAAACGTTTGGTGCAGTCATTTTTTAGGTTCATTATGTGAGCTTTCCATGTTATTCTGCTGTCAAAGGTTAGCCCGAGGATTTTAATAGTGTTAACTTGTTGAATTTCAGTGTTTCCTAGATAGAGTTTAATTTCTGGCGGATCACGCTGTTTGGAGAAGGTTATTACTGCTGTTTTGGAATTTGAGAATTTAAAACCGGACACCTTCGACCACTCATACAGTTTATTTAGCGTCGTTTGTAGTATGCGCTGGGTTGTTTCAGGATTTCTTCCTTTGCATAGAATTGAAAAATCGTCAGCATAGAGAAACGCTTTAACCGGCAGATCTACTATAGATATAACTTGGTTGATTGCAATTAGGAATAAGGTGACACTCAGAACAGATCCTTGAGGGACCCCATTCCGTAGCATTATTGGATGTGAAAAAACAATTATTGATTCGAACTCTAATACGTCGCGTTTTTTAAAAATTTTCAATAAAGAAAAATATATTGCCATAGAATCCATAATTTTTAAGGATCTCTAATATTCTTTTTCTGCAAGTTAAATCATATGCCTTTTCTATATCCATTGATATTAATGTTGTATGCTGGTTATTTAATAGAGAATCACAGATGTTTGCTTGTATATTAATGAATTGATCATAGGTAGAGAAAAAGGATCTAAATCCGCTCTGGTAAGGCGATATTAGTTTATTAGATTCAAGAATCCACTTTAATCTGTTGTTGATGACTTTCTCCATTAATTTGCATAAGATATTAGTTAGAGATATAGGGCGATAATTGCTCGGTGCTGTGGGTGATTTCCCAGGCTTCAGAATAGGAACAACTATAGCATCCTTCCAGCCTTCTGGAAAGACATTTTTCCCCCATGTATAGTTGAATAAATTTAAGATGAAGTGAAGTCCACTATTCGGAAGATTAATTAATAGTTTATTGGAGATCCCGTCTGGGCCTGGGCTAGTGTTTTTACAATTGGCAAGAACTGTAGTAAGTTCTTAAGTTTGATAAGATCGTTAATGCACGCGAGATTCTCTATGTTGCTTTCAAAGGATCTGTTATGTTCTTGATTTAAATAACTATTTCTGTGAGATATGAATTGTTCATCGTAGTTGGCATCACTGGAGTTTTCTGCAAATGATTCAGCTAACATATTAGCTATTTCTTCCCGATCCGTAGTAATAGAGAGGTCTGGTTTACAAAGAGCGTTTATGTTATTTGTGAATAAAGACCCTTTGATTGATTTTAATTTATTCCAGATTATCTTTTGAGGAATTGAGCCGTTTAAATTTGCTAAATAATCAAGCCACGATTGTTTCGTACTTTCTTTGATAGTTTGTCTGGATTTTGCTCTGTATTTTTTGAAAAGAATTAGGTTTTCTATAGTCTTATTCCTTTTATATTTGTTAAACGCGTGTTTAGTGTTTCCTATTGCGGTCTCGCAAGATTTGTCCCACCATGGGACGATATTGCCGTTTCCTGTTGACCCTGGCTTGGTTTACGGAATGGACTGGAGAGCCACCGCGCTGGGTAGGTAGCAAGATGCGCGTTGAAGATACATCGAGGAACGAATACAAATAATTAAAAATACTACCACTACAACTGTTACCTAATTCGTTAATTACTACGTAATTAGTACGTAAATTACTAAATGGAATTTATTAATTATTTGTATTCGCTGTTTCCGAGAAAGAAGGAATAAAATCTCGGAATTTTTAGGAAATTAACCCTTCGCAACCGAGTGACGCTTCTCGCCAGTGTTTTAAAATTAAAATAAAAATTATTATCAGAAAATTAAAATAAATACGGTAAGAACCACATTTGTAACCGTTTGTTATTAAAAACTGTACTGAAAAAGCAGACTGGATTTCTGCGTACCGAAACATTCCTCGAATGCAAAGGGTTAATAGAGAAATAATTGAAATTCGACTTACCCATTCACCTGCAAGTTGACCTACTGCGCTGACAATAGGGCCCGGCCAATGCACCGCTGGCGGTCACGGCAAGGTCAAAAACCCCAACGAAAATCAGCTGATGGGACGGCCCGATCGCTCTACCTGCTTCTCACCCCGAAAAAACTTCACAGCACGGTCACTAACACTTTTCACTTTCACATACCTATGCGTTTCGTTGCACCCATCTTCGATTGTTGCTCCTTCCTGGGTTGATAACGGTGCCTGGATGTTGCTCCCTCCTGAATTGTTACTCCTTCCTGAATGGTTGTTGCTCCCTGAATTGTTGCTCCTTCCTGGATTGTTGCTTCAGGATTGTTGTTCCTTTTCGCTGGGATAATGGGCGCGATACGTGCGGGCGGCTTTCTTCGCGTTCCCCTTGGAGTCCGCGAAAACGAAGAACGAACGATAATACTCTGCGTTTACGCGTTCCATCGCGTGCGTCCGCTTCTGTTCAGAAACGCGTAGGTTCTGTGAAAAATTTTGACTGACAAATTGCATTTCCCTCCCCGAAAAAGTTCCAGGTAAGGCAACCCATTGTCGCGCGATTCGGAGTTACCTGCGATCGACGAAAGTGCAGACCATGTTTGCCGCAAATGTTTGCTGCTAAACCGTACGGTCGACTCTTCTAATAGAATTTTTAAGATTCACCGTGAATATTTTTTCATGGATAACATATTTAATTGTACAACAAAAATATTTAACACAAATATTAAAAAATATATCTTCTTGGAATTTTCATTTGAGAAATAAGAACTAGAAAAAATATTATTTAATATTCTTTTTAAATATTCTTGTTTTTTGTTGCGCCAATATTATTTATTATCGCATATTATCTATTGTGTAATTGACTCCTTCTTCGTGGATTATTTTTTATAAACAAAACCTATTTATTTTATTTAATTTTTCATGGTATATTCTTCTTTCTTTTTTATAACAAATTTTCCATGGAAAAATATTCACGGTGAATCTTAAAATTTCTATTAGAAGAGTCGACCGTAGTAGGTTTAGCAGCAAACATTTGCGGCAAACATGGTCTGCACGTTCGCCGATCGCAGGTAACTCCGAATCGCACGACAATAGGTTGCCCTACCTGGAACTTTTTCGGGGAGGGAAATGCAATTTGTCAGTCAAAATTTTTCACAGAACCTACGCGTTTCTGAACAGAAGCGGACGCACGCGATGGAACGCGTAAACACAGAGTATTATCGTTCGTTCTTCGTTTTCGCGGACTCCAAGGGGAACGCGAAGAAAGCCGCCCGCACGTATCGCGCCCATTATCCCAGCGAAAAGGAACAACAATCCTGAAGGGAGCAAGGTTCGAAGAAGCAACAATCCAGGAAGGAGCAACAATTCAGGGAGCAACAACCATTCAGGAAGGAGTAACAATTCAGGAGGGAGCAACATCCAGGCACCGTTATCAACCCAGGAAGGAGCAACAATCGAAGATGGGTGCAACGAAACGCATAGGTATGTGAAAGTGAAAAGTGTTAGTGACCGTGCTGTGAAGTTTTTTCGGGGTGAGAAGCAGGTAGAGCGATCGGGCCGTCCCATCAGCTGATTTTCGTTGGGGTTTTTGACCTTGCCGTGACCGCCAGCGGTGCATTGGCCGGGCCCTATTGTCAGCGCAGTAGGTCAACTTGCAGGTGAATGGGTAAGTCGAATTTCAATTATTTCTCTATTAACCCTTTGCATTCGAGGAATGTTTCGGTACGCAGAAATCCAGTCTGCTTTTTCAGTACAGTTTTTAATAACAAACGGTTACAAATGTGGTTCTTACCGTATTTATTTTAATTTTAAAACACTGGCGAGAAGCGTCACTCGGTTGCGAAGGGTTAATTTCCTAAAAATTCCGAGATTTTATTCCTTCTTTCTCGGAAACAGCGAATACAAATAATTAATAAATTCCATTTAGTAATTTACGTACTAATTACGTAGTAATTAACGAATTAGGTAACAGTTGTAGTGGTAGTATTTTTAATTATTTGTATTCGTTCCTCGATGTATCTTCAACGCGCATCTTGCTACCTACCCAGCGCGGTGGCTCTCCGAGGCGAGCGCCGTGATTGGTCAGTGTTTTTCGTTAATAATTCAAAAACGAAGCTCCATCCGACATTTTTGCAAAGGAAATTGTTGTTCAGAATCGTCTCACCTACCCCCCATTTCCGGTTCTTACACTATTTACGGGACACCCTGTATAGTATACTTCAAAAATAATAAAACCTGCCGAAACACTCAACAAATTATTTCAGAGTGAGAAAGTAAATTCTGTAATACATGATGGTAGCGATGAAGATTGAAGAACAAACCAAGTTATTCGTGCTGCCAATAAAAATAATAGTAGGTAAATCTTGTTTAGATCATTTATTAATTTATTATTAATGTAAGAATATTTAAGGAATATTTAAAAAACTCCATGTACATAATATTGTTCAGTTTCGGACAAAATGTTATAATGGACAAAATTCAAGTGAATTCTGCCGTAAATTTTTAGAAAATTGGTATCTCTAGGTTGTTTTGGATATAGATTTGAAATTTCGAATCAAAATGGTCGATTCAATATAGCGGACGGAAAAATCGAAACTTAATAAATTTTCACGAAACATTTCCTATTTTTAAGAGCCATGTTGCAAATCCTTGTTGGTTGCGGGAGTGCATATTAGCAAACAAACTCAATATTTCGATATGTCTTCACAGACTCTTGCATCGATAATTGAGTTTTCTACGACAGACACTCGCGTTCCCTTTAACATAATGGTAGATGCTTGTCTAAAATCACCAGCCAGCAATACAGGTTTTCCTCCCATTAAAGAACTGTTATTGCATACTTTTCTTAAGCCCATGCCTGTAGCATCTAAAGCAAAGGGTCTAGCCGAATAAGCATGGTAAAAGTGCCCCCAAACCAAATTGAACAGGGTTAAGGTTAATACCACTCGATAGGTGGTTCAAAAAAACCCCGTTTCACAGAGTTTCAACCCGGTATCTCCACTACAGGGGTAATTACGGGGTGAAAAATAATTTTTTGGTTTATACTTAATATCTCCCGTTCTGCTCGATTAAAAATTATTATAAAAAAAATCGTATGATATTCTATCGATTTATGGTACATAGTCGAGAATTTTATCAGAATTTTTGGATGGAAATTCGATTATTAAAAAATTCGAAAAAATTTTAACCGGCAATTTTTTGTCGAAGTTATCAGGTGACCACGTTTGTTGTTTTTATACAGTATAAAGCCCTTGAAGGAATTAGTAATCTCTAATTTTTTCCGATTTTTCGAAGGGGTTCGTAGGAACGTAGTCAAGAAAATGATTAAAAAATAGTGAAAAAGCTTTGTTGCCTTAATTACTTACATGACCATGTTCATATTTTTACAGCTATAGCGTAACATTATGACTATTGATGCGTAATTTTTTCAGATTTTCTGGAAAAGTGTTTTTGGAAAAATTGTTAAAGAATTATTAATTTATATTTCCTAATTTTTTTATACGAAAAAAGACTGCGCGTGCTTTTAAAATAGACATAATTAATATACATTTGTTTACATACTTTGTTAACTAGTCGCTGTATGTAGTTTCAAATACGTGTGGTACCTGACTCCTGTTGATTAGAACCACCACGGCGCACAGTAGGCGCGACATCGGGACAAAAATCGAGTTTTAACTTTTGTTCAAATGACCGAAATCAATTACTTTACGTCTTTAACAATAACCGAAAGTTTATGGAATACAAGTGAAATGAGTTGAATGTTATTAAATATAAATTGATATGTACATTTATGTATTGTCGTTAACGCTCATCCCTTTTGATTTCGTAATATTTCAATATCTGTTGATACTCATCGTATACAGGTAGCGCTGCATAAAAGTGATAAAAAAAATTTGCTCATACAGCTTTTTATTCATTGCAACGATAAAAAAATGTTTAATATTGTTTCGAAATATGTTTAATAATTACTTTCAAGTTTAATAATTGCCCCGCTCGATTAGCTCGATTTTGGATAAAAAAGTAAATTTCCGATGCGCAATTTAATAAGTTTGCCTTATTATGCCTGAACGAAACTAGGACAAATCTTTTCTTTAAAGGACCCTTACTAAAAATTAAAAAACAAATCCCGTTTGCTTATTGGAAATATATTAATAATATAATATTATATATTTTCACGTAGACAGTTAAGGAAGGATGACCAGGGTCAAGATGGATCTCTTGTAAAAAATATCTTGATTTAAGTTCATGTGTTAATAACATTTTTAAATTAATAACAAATTGTCATTAACAAATGAATATATTTAAAATGGAATCTATACTACTTGATGAGCGAAATATATTGGACTATCTACCTTGTCGTGGTGAAAAGGCTTACAATTCCATATATTTGAAAAAATAACTAAAACAGCAATTAAACCAAATCCAGTCACAGTTTAATCTCAAGATAATGTTCAATATTAACAATCCAGAAATCGTCACTAATATACAGAGTTTTCGGCCACCCCTGGGAAAAATTTTAAAGAGAGATTCCAGAGGCCAATATAAGACGTCAAGAATCACGAATATCAATTTCGTGACTGAGGCTTCGTTAAAAAGTTATTAAAAAAATACGATTAAAAAATTTCAAATCAATCGTGATCATTTTTGGTGAATGCACATACCCCCGAAATCTCCGTACCCACTGTTTAAATATCGATTAAAATGCGATAGTTAATTGAAATCCGAAATAATTCGTTACCCGGTTTGTTTTCGGTTACGCGACCGACCAGGAAGATTCTAGGTCGACGCGTCCGCTATTCGAAACATTAGAGGACAGAAAAACACGGTTCTCGAGGTTTTCTGTAAAGTCACGCGAACGATAAAGTAACGTTCGAGTTCGAACAAGCCAAGTTCAACGCCCAGGCATAGAGAAGGTACGACAATTAGAAATTAAACAAAGACGGACGAGAGACGCCACGGCAGCGCCACGCGACGAAGGATTCCCCCTCTCACGCGCACACTTTTGGCAGCTCATGTTCGTCCGTCACTTGCTATCGAGCCACTGAACGGAGCATATCGATAAGCGAGCACGCTATCGAGAAGTTTTAAAAAATCTCCGAATCGGTCGAGTTATTCGACCCTTCGTTGAGAAGCTTCTCCAAAAATTAGCCTGCTTTGTCGCGAGTTCCTAGATCAACGATCTAGCTCAGTGCGACACAACATAAACATAAAATTAAAGCGTCGAGTTATTCGAGCTTCCAAGGGCTAGACGGCTCCACAGTCCAGGGCTTACTGAAAATCCCCTGGGTGGACCCACCGTCTCCCCACGGATCGAGTCATAAACTCGATCCTTCCTGGTTTTTCGAACGGTTACGAACCCACAGACCAAGGGTAGAAATAAAATACCCTTGAGTGGATTCGCCGTCTTCTAGCCGAAGCGCGGGACATCTAGGATCTCCCAGCCTACGGCAAAATTATCAGATCACGTCCCAAAATCGCTCGCCTGGTACGGCCGCAGTGCGTAGGACGTCGATTCTAAAAAGAACGTGGTATCCGGAGCAACTGTAAGTCGCCCAAGGGCGCCGTTGTCAAACCGGTACCGCACCGTGCCCGTACGCACATAACCAGACGGTGAAGGGCCGAGGATAAGGGCGACGGTTGGAATCTTACAACCTCCCTCTGATCGCCCCTCCTACGACAACCAAGAGTTGCAGGCTTGAAAGATAGCGGAATCAGAATCTTGCATAAAGAAACAATAAGCGAGCGATTCCCGATTTAAAGGGAACGCTCTCACACATACAGTCCACTAATATAGCCGCGTATCGCGGCGACTGAGATTCCCGCTCCTGGGTGCGACAAGCACAAACCAGGCGCGAGCGCGAAAGAGAAAGACATCCGACGTGAGTCACGTTGTCAGGTATTTAACGCCTATTCTTGTCTCTTTCTGTTACAGATCATCGAAGCTAGACAGCCGGTAACGCGTCTAGACCGGCAGACGGGTTTTTTTGTCTCACGTAAGACGATTCAATAAACGACGTAGTCGTATTCATCGGCTACGTGAAAATTAAAACCCACTTGTATTCTTTTCCCCGACGTTCCTTCCCTCGAGATCCGGACCACCGTTAGGCGAGGTTTTTTCAAACCTACTCCCCCTAACATAAGGTCCTTCGAGCCGGATCAAACGAGGTTGATTGGAACGGGAAAAGGTGACTGCCTTTGCACGTGACGAAACTACCACGTAAGAGTTGAATCGAGTTGATTGATCCTCGACAAACTCGCTATGGCGTTATCCGAGTCCATGTCGCGTTCCGACATTGAGGATCAGCTCATGGAGTTAACAGACGAGTTCGATCGTCTTAGATCCGTGAGCATAAATCTCAAAAAAATGGGCAGAGCTAAATTCACGGAGAAACTCCTCCAAGAAAAGCTCGACTACGCCGGGCGAACATGGCGGGATGTCCGCACCATGTATGCGAACGTGCGGAAGATGATTCCCGCCGCAAAAAGACAAGCCTATACGCTTTTTAAGCCAGGCTACCTCCCCGGCGTGGAAAACGAATTCCAGGAATTCCAGGATTTCGTAACCGCCGAGCTGACACGAATCGCTGCTGAATCGAGACCACCGGCACCGGAGGTCCAGCAAAGCAGCATGCCCATTGAGCTCCCCAAGCAAAGATTGCCTAAATTCGGAGGGGATCCTCGGGAATGGGAACATTTCGAGGATCTATTTACCACCGGGGTGATGAACAATGCGCAGTTATCAGACGTACAGAAATTGTACCATCTGAACGCATGCTTGGAAGGACCAGCTCTCGCGACGATTTCGTCGCTCGAGATTGTCGGACGCAACTTCCCCGAAGCATGGAGAATGCTCAAGGATAAATACGGGCTTCCACGCATGGTCACGGGAAGGTTGCTGGACAAACTATTTTCGCTGAAGCAGATTGAATTCAACGATTTAGCCAGCATGCAGCAGGTCACTGTGGAATGCACAGAGACTCTAGCTGCATTAAGAAAAAGGGGCACGTCCGAACCGCTAGTAGAATGGATGCTAGCGTACTGGACGATACAACATTTCACTCCGAAATTGGAGCTGGAATGACAGAAATCGCTCGGCCTCTCGACTAACTACCCGATGTTCGAGGATGTCCGAACCTTCGTCGATCATCACGCACAAGCTCTGCTTTCGATGAAAGAGGAACGTCGAGAGGCAGCTCTCGCCCCGGAAACAAAGTCCCGCATGCCGAAGCCCATCGACGCTCGACCAAAAAGCGTCGCTTCGAAACCACTGACCAGCCATAACGTCGTGGTGACAACCGACTCGGCTCCGAAAGAAAAACGGCCGAGTGCGGAAAACGACGGGCGAGTCAGGCAAGTGCGGGTGGAAGTGTGCGGATTCTGCTCTGGGCAACACAGCCTGCCACAATGCAACCATTTCATGGTGTTGTCGGCGAACATGCGCAGTCAGTACATTCGAAATCGACTATGGTGTGTACGCTGCCTAGCTAGCTCCCACCCTACCGAGCGTTGCCCAAGACCCCAAGTATGCAACCAGTGTAGTGGGAAGCACCATTCCCTACTGCACTGTAATTACAATTGGGACCAGAAGAATGCGAGGCCGCCAGCACGAAATTCATTTGGCCGGCGTGACGAGAGCGGTTTTAACGCTCAACCACGGAAACCGACCAAGTCAAAGCCAAGAGAAAAAAGTACGGCTTCACACGCACAAGACAAACATGCCTCGACATCACACTGTACCGCGATCGGTACAGGCGCACCGAGGCCTGTTGTGCTAGCCACTGCACGAGTACGCGTGTTTGGCGAGAACGGTGCGTCGCGGATTGCGCGAGCACTGTTAGACCAAGGTTCGGAGACATCATTCGTCTCCGCGGGGCTGGCTAATGACCTCCAATTAAAACGCATACGTACCCCAGCCACGGTATCAGGCTTGGGGGGCGGCGAAACGCAAAAAATCAAATTCAGCGTTGGATTAAACCTCGGCCCGGTAAAAGGGACGAAACCGATATGTGTCGCTTACGCGTACGTCGTGCCGAAAATCACGACCTACCGCACACCGTCGGCGAACGCGCTTGTTTACACTGCGTTCCGAGGTTTACCGTTAGCCGATCCAGAAACCAGGGCCGATCCTACGATCGAAATTCTGATCGGAACGGATTTATATGCTCAGGTGATGCGACCGGGCTTCCGACGAGGGGCGAATGAAGGTCCGATCGCCCAAGAAACGGCGTTTGGCTGGGTTATATCCGGCCCTATACACGCTGAGGGCGACGGCCGGAATACGGTAAGAACGCTGCATTGCACCGTTCTCGAATCGCTGGATTACGCGATTCGACGATTCTGGGAAACCGAAGAAATCCCCACGACCTCGGTGCGGTCCAAGGCGGAAGAAGAGTGCGAAGCACTCTTCCGAAGAACCGTCAAACGGGACAAAACCGGACGGTTTATAGTCCGATTGCCCTTGAATCACCCGAGACCGGACGAAGCGTTAGGACACTCGTTCCACATAGCGCTGTCCGCTCTCGCGAGGATGAGGCGTAAACTGGACACGGATACGACCCTCGACAGAGAATACTCTGAGTTCCTCGCGGAGTACGAGTCCTTAGGTCACATGACTCGGCTTGAGCCGATTGACCAGAATCGACTGTACATTCCGCATCGAGCGGTCGTACGCACGGAAAGTGCAACGACCAAACTGCGAGTTGTGTTCAATGCAACCAGCAGAACGGTCGGAGGGCGATCCCTAAACGACGTCCTGCATGTCGGACCAAAATTACAGAACGATATCACCTCGGTTTTAACGAGGTGGCGTCTGTATGAGTACGTTCTGGTGGCTGATATCGAGAAGATGTTTCGACAAATCCTCGTCGCCCCACAGGATCGTCGTTTTCCAATGCATCGTATGGCGCGTACCTGAAACCGAAACAGCTGGAAAGCGTTTCGAGTGAATACCGTTACATACGGCACGGCGTGCGCCCCGTACTTTAGCGATGCGAACCCTCCTCGAATTGAAGGAGCAGGATGGAGATAGAGTTTCCTCTCGCCGCTCCGATTCTCGAGAGGGACACATACGTCGATGACGTATTTATGGGAGCGTCCCACAAAACCCTGCTTGAGAAAATTCGCAAGCAAGTCTGCGATCTCCTGCAGGGCGGTGGATTTCAAGTTGAGAAAATGGGCTGGAAATTCGCCGCAAATTATGCGGAAATATCCCCCAAGGTGCTCACTCCCACGCCGTAGACCTCACTCTGTTCGACGATTCCGAACTAAAGGTGCTTGGTCTACGATGGATCCCATCCGGAGACTACTTTTCATTTCGATCTGCAACGGTTTCAACCGTCTGCGTTACCGATGACAAAAAGAAATTTGTTCTCGGAGATCGCGAAGCTCTTCGATCCCCTCGGCTGGTTATCACCAGTCGTAATCCGTGCAAAAATTCTGATGCAGTCCCAATGGCTGGAGAAAATCCAGTGGGACGACCAAATTTCCACGGACACGCAAAAAACGTGGAACACGTTTTGCAGGGATTGGAGCAGTCTCAAAGAACTAAAATTCCCGAGATGGATCCAATACGGAGCCGACGGAGTTACTGTGGAACTACACGGATTCTGCGATGCATCACTCGCTGCCTATTCGGCCGTCACTTACTTACGTGTGACGACAAAAAATAATGACGTGTTTACGACATTAATCATGGCAAAGACACGAGTGGCTCCGATAAAAACACAGTCTATCCCCGTCCTGGAATTGAACGGGGCTGTGTTACTTTCCGAGCTCATAGTGCACGTGAAACGGTCATTCCCCATAGAAATGAGCCGCATAATCTGCTGGACAGATTCCACGATTGCACTCGCTTGGTTGAAAAAGCATGCGTCGACATGGAAGGTTGTGATAGCCAACCGTGTGTCAAAAATTCAGACCATGCTCCCAAAAGCTGAATGGCGGCACGTTGCCACGCGCTTCAACCCAGCGGATCTTAATTCGCGAGGTGTAGACGCCGCAGAACTCATTCAGTCCGAATTATGGATTTCCGGGGCGAAATGGCTTCGACAATCAGAGGAAAATTGGCCGAAATCGCCAGCCTCGCTCGAGACCGAGGAGGGTAAACGCGTATCGCATACCCTCATGGCCACTCCGGAAAAGGAATGGAACTTAGTTTTCCGATTTTCCCAATGGAGTAAGCTACAACGTGTGACTGCCTATTGCCTCCGGTTCCGGAGGCCGGCGGTCGGAGAACGAAGGTCATTCGATGCAAAAGTTGTCGATGCAGCGGAAATCCAGCGTGCAGCGGAAAGAATTGCACGCTACTTACAGCGTACGCATTTCGCAGAAGAGTACCGGTGCTTGAAAAAGCGCAAAGGAATCTCCTCTAAAGAGCCTAAACCCTTTTCTCGACGATAAGGAAGTCTTACGAGTGGGTGGAAGGTTGGAGAATGCGACGCTTGCATGGGAAACCAAACACCCGATTATCCTGCCGAAACATCATGTGTCTAACATGATAATCAGGCAATGCCACGTGGATACGTTGCACGGGGGTTTGCAATTGACCATGTACACGGTGAGACAGAAATTCTGGATCATCGGCTGCCGAAACGCGGCGCGCACGGTTATCCACCAATGCATACGATGCGTGAGATGGCAAGCAAATACCTCCACGCAAATCATGCAGGATTTAATACCGGAGCGCAGTCGCGCGGCACGACCTTTCTCAAACTGCGGAGTCGACTACGCGGGACCGTATCGGGTCCGCGACTCCGCCGGTCGTGGGAAAACGGCTCATAAAGCATACATAGCAGTGTTCATCTGCTTCGCTACGAGAGCCGTGCACATCGAACTCGTCCATGATTATACGACGAGTGCATTTCTGGCCGCATTAGACCGATTTATCGCCCGCCGAGGAGTTCCGTCCTGCATGTTCAGTGATAACGGAACGAACTTCGTCGGAGCGGATCGGGAATTGAAGGAACACTTCAATTCGGTGTATCAAACCCCGAGAAATGCGAACGAAGTGCGGTCAAAAGGGCATTAAGTGGAGGTTTAACCCACCCAGTGCGCCCCACTTTGGTGGTATGCAAGAAGCCGGCGTGAAATCGGTGAAACATCACCTGAAACGCATCATCGGCGAATTTACACCCACAAGCGAGGAAATGCAGACACTCCTCTGCAAGATCGAGGCGAGTTTGAATTCGCGACCGATCGCCGCTTTGAGTGACTGTCCCGAGGATTATGCCCCTCTCACGCCGGGCCACTTCCTAATAGGCGGACCGATGAATGCACTTCCGGTCGAGTCAGTGGAAAAGGAAAATCTCTCGCGGCTTACGCGATGGAGAGCGGTCCAGAAATTCCACGAGCAGCTCTGGAAACATTGGACGCGAGATTATCTCACGCACCTCCAGAAACGCTATAAGTGGCGCACCACCCAAGTGCAGTTAAAACCGAATGACTTGGTTTTAGTGCAAAACCCTCTTCTCCCCCCGAATCAATGGGAAATGGGACGAATCGAGGAAGTATTACCGGGCCGAGACAGGTGCGTGCGTGTAGTTAAAGTACGTACAGTTACGTCTACATACACACGTCCGATTACACGGTTGTGTAAACTGCCCGTCGATGAGTCAACATCGACAACGGCCGCGAGACGCACGGATAAACGAAGCCCGACGCTGAGTAAGTACATTTAAACTTTTTCAATAGAAGGTTTTGTACTTCGACCTTCTCTACGGGCTTTACGCGACGTGACCGCGACCTACGCCTCCCATTCTTGTTGCACGGACCGTGCAAGGGGGGCGGTATGTTTAAATATCGATTAAAATGCGATAGTTAATTGAAATCCGAAATAATTCGTTACCCGGTTTGTTTTCGGTTACGCGACCGACCAGGAAGAGTCTAGGTCGACGCGTCCGCTATTCGAAACATTAGAGGACAGAAAAACACGGTTCTCGAGGTTTTCTGTAAAGTCACGCGAACGATAAAGTAACGCTCGAGTTCGAACAAGCCAAGTTCAACGCCCAGGCATAGAGAAGGTACGACAATTATAAATTAAACAAAGACGGACGAGAGACGCCACGGCAGCGCCACGCGACGAAGGATTCCCCCTCTCACGCGCACACTTTTGGCAGCTCATGTTCGTCCGTCACTTGCTATCGAGCCACTGAACTGAGCATATCGATAAGCGAGCACGCTATCGAGAAGTTTCCACAAAATCTCCGAATCGGTCGAGTTCTTCGACTCTTCGTTGAGAAGCTTCTCAAAAAATTAGCCTGCTTTGTCGCGAGTTCCTAGATCAACGATCTAGCTCAGTGCGACACAATATAATATAAAATTAAAGCGTCGAGTTATTCGAGCTTCCAAGGGCTAGACGGCTCCACAGTCCAGGGCTTACTGAAAATCCCCTGGGTGGACCCACCGTCTCCCCACGGATCGAGTCATAAACTCGATCCTTCCTGGTTTTTCGAACGGTTACGAACCCACAGACCAAGGGTAGAAATAAAATACCCTTGAGTGGATTCGCCGTCTTCTAGCCGAAGCGCGGGACATCTAGGATCTCCCAGCTTACGGCAAAATTATCAGATCACGTCCCAAAATCGCTCGCCTGGTACGGCCGCAGTGCGTAGGACGTCGATTCTAAAAAGAACGTGGTATCCGGAGCAACTGTAAGTCGCCCAAGGGCGCCGTTGGCAAACCGGTACCGCACCGTGCCCGTACGCACATAACCAGACGGTGAAGGGCCGAGGATAAGGGCGACGGTTGGAATCTTACAACCTCCCTCTGATCGCCCCTCCTACGACAACCAAGGGTTGCAGGCTTGAAAGATAGCGGAATTAGAATCTGGAATAAAGAAACAATAAGCGAGCGATTCCCGATTTAAAGGGAACGCTCTCACACATACAGTCCACTAATATAGCCGCGTATCGCGGCGACTGAGATTCCCGCTCCTGGGTGCGACAAGCACAAACCAGGCGCGAGCACGAAAGAGAAAGACATCCGACGTGAGTCACGTTGTCAGGTATTTAACGCCTATTCTTGTCTCTTTCTGTTACAGATCATCGAAGCTAGACAGCCGGGAATACGTCTAGACCGGCAGACTCGTTTTTACGTACAAATTCCAAAAGTATCAAAATAAAAGGCTTAGTCGAGATATTCGACTAAGCGAAAATTAAATTGAAAATTTGTATTCTTTTCCCGACGTTCCTTCCCTCACGATCCGGACCACCGTTAGGCGAGGTTTTTTCAAACCTACTCCCCCTAACACCCACTTTTGAGCAAAAATTCGGATAGGTGCTGAAATTTTTCGGCGAAAGAAAGTTTTTTCAAATCGTTCTAAAAAAATTATTTTTGGTTGCAAGGGTCGATTAGAATCATTTTTGGTCATTACACATACCCCCCGATACCTTCCTACGCATTTTTAAGAAAAGAGTTCCTTACAGAGAATCTGATGTGAGGCCAGAAATGCTTCCCTGTAATTTCATGCGTATATTTAAAACGTCATACCTTCTGAACGGATTGGACGATTTTAATGTTTCGAACGGCAAACAGCGCTTATTTTAGTGTAGAATATTTAAATATTCCAAGAATATTCGAAATGTTGTTCCTTGACCCCGCAAAGTGAGAGAAACCCCGTCAAAATGGCTCAATTTTCAAATAACCATAACTTCTACAATGGTGAATATATCTGAATGAAAATTTTCTCTGTATTCGGCAAAATTTCCGTACAGCTTCCGTACAAATTTATTAAAAATGAAAACCGTATTTTTAAGAAAAATGGAGAGTCATAAATTTTTTTGAAAATTAATATATCTGAGTAACTCGGCATGCTGATTTTGAATTTCTATTCGAAATTGTGGAATTCAAAATGGCTGGTCCAATCTGGCGGATTCTGAGAAATATGGACTTTTATATCGATAACCCATTGAATATTGAATGAAATTATTTTTGGTGTTGGTTGTCTAATGTATGTTTTTGGGGTCGCTTATTTCGAATATCAAATTGAAATTATAAAATTAACCATGGTAAATCTTATATGGAAGAGATTTCACATATACAGGGTGTTCGGCCACCTCTAGCAAAAATTTTAATGAGCGATAGTAGAGGCCAAAATAAGACGAAAATCAAGAATACTAATTTGTTGGTGGAAGCTTCGTTAAAAAGTTATTAACGTTTAAAGTGCCGCTCTTACTGAATTTTTTTCTCGAAAATGCGCAAGATTTCGGGCGTATGTCTATTCATCAAAAATGACTGTAATTGAACCCTACAACCGAAAATAATTTTTCCACAACGATTTGCAATTTTTTAATTTTCTCGAATAATTTCACACCTTCTCTATTTTTTTTCTCGAAAGTGGGCAGGATTTCGTGGGTATGTCTAATGACAAAAACTGATTGTAATTGACCCCCGCAACCGAAAATAATTTTTCCACAACGATTTGCAATTTTTTTTCTCCATTGAAAAATTTAGGCACCTAATTGGATTTTCAGTTAGGAATTTTTTTCTCGAAAGTGCGTACGATTTCGGAGGTATGTGTAATGATAAAAAATGATTGTAATTGATCCCCGCAACCGAAAATAATTTTTTTAAAACGATTTGAAAAATTTTTTTTCGCCGAAAAATTTCAGCATCTACTCGATTTTTTTTCTCGAAAGTAGATAGGATTTCGGAGGTATGTGTACTCACCAAAAATGATTGTAGTTGACCCCCGCAACCGAAAATAATTTTTCCAGAACGATTTGAAATTTTTGAATTTAATTGTTAATAACTTTTTAACGAAGCTTCCATCAACAAATTAGTATTCTTGATTTTCGTCTTATTTTGGCCTCTACTATCGCTCATTAAAATTTTTGCTAGAGGTGGCCGAACACCCTGTATACAATAAAGGGTGTTCGGCCATCCATGGGAGAAAATTTTAATGGGGGATTCTAAAGGTCAAAATAAGACGAAAATCAAGAATACCAATTTGTTGATTGGGGCTTCGATAAAAAGTTCTTAATGTTTAAAATTCCGCTTGTACTGAATTTTTTCTCTCGAAAATGCGCAGGATTTCGGGGGTATGTCTATTCACCAGAAATGATTGTAATTTACCCTCGCAATTGAAAATAATTTTTCCAAAACGATTTGAAATTTTTTTTTCTCGCCGAAAAATTTGTCCACATTCTTGAATTTTTTTCTCGAAAGTGCGTAGGATTTCGGGGGTATGCGTATTCACCGAAAATGGTTGTATTCGATCCAAGAACCTAGAAATAAGTTTTTATTCACGGGGAAATTATTTCATGACTCTCCATTTTTCTTAAAAATACGGTTTTCATTTTTAATAAATTTGTACGGAAGCTGTACGGAAATTTTGCCGAATACAGAGAAAATTTTCATTCAGATATATTCACCATTGTAGAAGTTATGGTTATTTGAAAATTGAGCCATTTTGACGGGGTTTCTCTCACTTTGCGGGGTCAAGGAACAACATTTCGAATATTCTTGGAATATTTAAATATTCTACACTAAAATAAGCGCTGTTTGCCGTTCGAAACATTAAAATCGTCCAATCCGTTCAGAAGGTATGACGTTTTAAATATACGCATGAAATTACAGGGAAGCATTTCTGGCCTCACATCAGATTCTCTGTAAGGAACTCTTTTCTTAAAAATGCGTAGGAAGGTATCGGGGGTATGTGTAATGACCAAAAATGATTCTAATCGACCCTTGCAACCAAAAATAATTTTTTTAGAACGATTTGAAAAAACTTTCTTTCGCCGAAAAATTTCAGCACCTATCCGAATTTTTGCTCAAAAGTGGGTACGGAGATTACGGGGGTATGTGCATTCACCAAAAATGATCACGATTGATTTGAAATTTTTTAATCGTATTTTTTTAATAACTTTTTAACGAAGCCTCAGTCACGAAATTGATATTCGTGATTCTTGACGTCTTATATTGGCCTCTGGAATCTCTCTTTAAAATTTTTCCCAGGGGTGGCCGAAAACTCTGTATATTAGTGACGATTTCTGGATTGTTAATATTGAACATTATCTTGAGATTAAACTGTGACTGGATTTGGTTTAATTGCTGTTTTAGTTATTTTTTCAAATATATGGAATTGTAAGCCTTTTCACCACGACAAGGTAGATAGTCCAATATATTTCGCTCATCAAGTAGTATAGATTCCATTTTAAATATATTCATTTGTTAATGACAATTTGTTATTAATTTAAAAATGTTATTAACACATGAACTTAAATCAAGATATTTTTTACAAGAGATCCATCTTGACCCTGGTCATCCTTCCTTAACTGTCTACGTGAAAATATATAATATTATATTATTAATATATTTCCAATAAGCAAACGGGATTTGTTTTTTAATTTTTAGTAAGGGTCCTTTAAAGAAAAGATTTGTCCTAGTTTCGTTCAGGCATAATAAGGCAAACTTATTAAATTGCGCATCGGAAATTTACTTTTTTATCCAAAATCGAGCTAATCGAGCGGAGCAATTATTAAACTTGAAAGTAATTATTAAACATATTTCGAAACAATATTAAACATTTTTTTATCGTTGCAATGAATAAAAAGCTGTATGAGCAAATTTTTTTATCACTTTTATGCAGCGCTACCTGTATACGATGAGTATCAACAGATATTGAAATATTACGAAATCAAAAGGGATGAGCGTTAACGACAATACATAAATGTACATATCAATTTATATTTAATAACATTCAACTCATTTCACTTGTATTCCATAAACTTTCGGTTATTGTTAAAGACGTAAAGTAATTGATTTCGGTCATTTGAACAAAAGTTAAAACTCGATTTTTGTCCCGATGTCGCGCCTACTGTGCGCCGTGGTGGTTCTAATCAACAGGAGTCAGGTACCACACGTATTTGAAACTACATACAGCGACTAGTTAACAAAGTATGTAAACAAATGTATATTAATTATGTCTATTTTAAAAGCAGTCTTTTTTCGTATAAAAAAATTAGGAAATATAAATTAATAATTCTTTAACAATTTTTCCAAAAACACTTTTCCAGAAAATCTGAAAAAATTACGCATCAATAGTCATAATGTTACGCTATAGCTGTAAAAATATGAACATGGTCATGTAAGTAATTAAGGCAACAAAGCTTTTTCACTATTTTTTAATCATTTTCTTGACTACGTTCCTACGAACCCCTTCGAAAAATCGGAAAAAATTAGAGATTACTAATTCCTTCAAGGGCTTTATACTGTATAAAAACAACAAACGTGGTCACCTGATAACTTCGACAAAAAATTGCCGGTTAAAATTTTTTCGAATTTTTTAATAATCGAATTTCCATCCAAAAATTCTGATAAAATTCTCGACTATGTACCATAAATCGATAGAATATCATACGATTTTTTTTATAATAATTTTTAATCGAGCAGAACGGGAGATATTAAGTATAAACCAAAAAATTATTTTTCACCCCGTAATTACCCCTGTAGTGGAGATACCGGGTTGAAACTCTGTGAAACGGGGTTTTTTTGAACCACCTATCGAGTGGTATTAACCTTAACCCTGTTCAATTTGGTTTGGGGGCACTTTTACCATGCTTATTCGGCTAGACCCTTTGCTTTAGATGCTACAGGCATGGGCTTAAGAAAAGTATGCAATAACAGTTCTTTAATGGGAGGAAAACCTGTATTGCTGGCTGGTGATTTTAGACAAGCATCTACCATTATATTAAAGGGAACGCGAGTGTCTGTTGTAGAAAACTCAATTATCGATGCAAGAGTCTGTGAAGACATATCGAAATATTGAGTTTGTTTGCTAATATGCACTCCCGCAACCAACAAGGATTTGCAACATGGCTCTTAAAAATAGGAAATGTTTCGTGAAACCATAGAAATGGAAAAATGATGATACCTATGTCTTTAAAAGAAGGCGATATAGTGGAACTGTTTCTATATTTACGAAAGGCAAAATAGATATAAAGGAAGGTCGTATTAACAACTCAAGAAGGAGCACACTAACCATCAAATTAATAGCAGAGTTCTTAATATGTTGGATGAAGAACGTGTAATATACACAAGTGCGGATTTCCAATGATCCAAATTAGCAAACTGAAAGTCCCTGTAGAATTTCTTAATAATCAACAAACCTCAGGCTGGCTTGTAACCACATAAATTAAATATGACAGTTAGAAGTCTAATTATGTTGTTCAGTTGTTGTATTAAACAGAATTAGGCTTCAGATATTGATGTTGAACAGCAATTATTTCTTTCATTGTGGCAAAAATTATTTCAGGAAATAGAAAGAAAAATATTCTATAACAATAATACTATGCATAGATATGATACTGAGAGATACACTACTAACCTTCATATTAAAACATAGGCAATTTGCGGCGATATTATTTTATATGTATACCAAGACAATACACAGTTCACAAGGGTACTTATTTAATAACATGGGCATATACTTACCAAACTCTATCCTTGCATATAGATAATTATATTCTTCTACGAAGCAGAAATTCAGCCAATTTTAGAATATTCCTCCTGGTGAATGCAAGAGGAATCCCACAGAATATTGTCTAGCAAGAACTATTTCAAGTTAAAGAACTTAATAATTGGAAAGGGGTCACGAAAATAGACCAAACCATCAAAACAATTTTAAAAAGTGGATAAAGTAAAAAATAGGTATGAGGTAATGTGCTACAAGCATACAGGAATTATGTCACATTTGAAACAGCTGAGATTGATCCATCATACCCTGTTACCTATACTAGTACCTTCAATAAAACCTTATTCTTATTCATATCTACCCTAGCTTTAATATTTTTAGAAATAGTTTCAGACGGAAATTTCATTTAATCATAATTAGAATTAACTTAGATTACAATATTTGAAGAAGAAAAAAAACTGCAGTTAATAAAAAGGCTAAGAAATAAGTGAGTAAAAAACACCACACATCTTTTCTTCTTTTTCTATCCCCGTTTATCATACAAAGGCTAAAAATTATTTCTTTTTTACATTCATGTTCAGATTTAAAGGAAATTCAATGTTCATTCTTTGGAAGTGAAAATCACATAATAAAATATGCGAGGAAAACCAATCTTTGAGAAAGTATTCAATAATAAAGAATGTAAAGACTGTACTTACCTCCGTTGCGGCACTAGCCATAAAAGGAGAAATAATTTAAATATCTGAAGACTATTGTTGCGGACTTTTTCGGACGTTTGTTAACCAAGTATTCGAATTGTTCACTTCAACCACCAACACTGGATATGTTCACTTGAGGATATTCAACATGGATCGATTCTCAAATGAATTTCAGTAAACATTTTTTCACCAACAACGTTTTCTACGTTCTAAACCAAGTCGAGATGTTTCTGTATAAAATTTTAATAATGGCGGGGTAACCAGAAAAAGAACACCTAGTTACCTAGAGGGCGCTGACTCGCTGTGAATGTGGCGGTATTAAATAGTAATTGGTAAAATTCGCTTAAATTCATTCTCCAACATCCCTTCCACATTAACACGTGGTAGGTGGGGTAGATAGTCAACGCGATGTCATATAAACGAAGGCAAGGACTTATAACCCTCGTAAGCGCGAGCTGCCACGATTCGTATCCCACCGCGGTGTGACGTAGAAACAATATTTTTATTTTTTATTTTTTTATTTGATGGGTTTTTACGCCGCATCCACTGCGAGGTTATTAGCGGCGTCAGTAGAGTGGTTTTTTCCTTATATTTTGTCAATTAATTTTGTTTTTTTGATGAATCCCAGTAGGTTGTGTAGCTTTTTGTTGGTGAGGTTTTCTTTAAATTGTGATTCCAGCTTGTGTTTATGGCGAACAGTACTGTATTTTGGGCAGTTAAGGATTAGGTGATCCGTTGTAATTGTTGTGTTGCAATGTTCAAATATTGGGATGGGTTCCTTTGATAATAAGTATGAGTGGGAAATTTTGGAATGTCCAATTCTTATTTGGGTTATAGCAGTTTGCTCTTTTCTAGTTAAAGTAGTTGCTTTGTTTTCTGTAAAAAAGGAGTCATCTATGTTTTTGATGTGTGACGGAGCTGTGTTTTTCCACTCAGATTTCCACTGGCATTTTAGCTTGGTTCTGATTTCTTTAATTGAATCCTCTTTGGTGGGGATATTTTGGAAACTAATTGGTGAGTTGACTACTTGTTTTGCTATCTGGTCGGCTTTTTCATTTCCTGGAATGCCTACGTGTCCCGGTATCCATACGAGTATTATTTTGTTGCCCTTTTCTGTGATTTCATGGTTCGATTCCTGCTTTTGGAGCAAGATGTCATTATTCGATGGTATGTTGGTTAGTGCTACTAAAGTGCTCATTGAATCAGTAGAAATAATAGCATATGTATAAGAATTTATGTAAGAGATTTTACATGGTGCTAATTTGGTTGAAAGTGAAGATTCCGGGGTGATTACTGCGTATCCCGTGCCAGTTTCAGTTTTTGATCCGTCAGTATAGATATGGATATAGTTTTTGTAGCGATCTATAGTTTCAGTGATTAGGTTATGAAATATTACAGGATTGGTGTCAGATTTTTTGTATACTGTTAGGTCTGTGTTTACTTCGATGGGGTGCATGACTCATGGTGGTATTGCAGTTTTTCTTCGTGGAATAGTAGGACAAAATGTTGTATTGAGTTCCTCTTCAAGTTTGTGGACTCTATAATGAAAGAGTTTGGGAGTCAGTTTTTTATTATTGTATTTTATGATGTAACGGTCTGAAAAGGTATTTTTAAAGTAGGATTTATTTGGGGTAGTAGATATTTATATCGCTTGTGTAATGCAGAGGAGTTTTCTTCTGAATTTGAGCGGAGATTCGTTTGCTTCTTTTAAAATGCTTAGTATGGGGCTGATTCTAAAAGCTCTAGTTATTATTCTCAGGGTGGTGTTATGTATAGGATCCAGTTTTTTTAGTGTAGATTCCTTTCCTGCGCCACAAATGATAGATCCGTAGTCTAACATGCTTCTGATGGTAGTTTTGTACGTGTTTAATAGGACCTTCATGTCTACTCCCCATGTATTAGCTGCTAGTGTTTTTAAAATGTTTAGACGATTGTTACATTTCCTTTTCAGATTGGATATATGGACATTCCAGGTTAGTTTATCATCAAATGTCATACCTAAAATCTTGATTGAATTAACTTGTTTCAGTTCTGTGTTTCCAAGGTGTAACTTTGTTGTAGGTGTGTGTCGCTTGGAGAAGGTTATATATTTGGTTTTAGTTTCAGAGAAGCGGAAACCGTTTTTTACTACCCAATTCTGTAGGTTATCTAGTGCGTTTTGAAGTAGTTGTTCTGTGGTTTTTTCATATTTTCCTTTATATATTATCGTTAAGTCATCTACGAAAAGATATGCTTGGACTGGTAAATTTGTTACGGAAAGAACAGCATTTATGGATACTAGGAATAGTATTATACTTATTACCGAACCTTGAGGGACTCCATTTTGCAATGTTATAGCGTCGGATAGACAGTTGTTGCTTCTAACTTTAATGTGTCTTGTCTTCAGGAAGTTTTTGATAAACGAAAAGACGTTACCATGAAAGCCCAGCTTCTTTGAAATATCTGATGTCCTTTCTCTGCAAATCATATCATACGCTTTGTCAATGTCCATAGCTATAAGAGTAGTGTGGTGATTATTTACTAAGCCGTCACATACTTGAGTCCCTATGTTCCGTCCGGTCAGCTCGGGTTTTTCCGCTCGTTTATGGTGCCAGATGCGGAACCTTGACTTTGTCGAAAAAGTCTTCGAACATTCCGCATCTGGCAAATTTCATCGTAAAGCAGTCAAGCGCTTTAGCTTTTCGAAAGTGCAAGGCCCGAGTTGACCGACGAAGGGCTGCATTGATCCGCGGATGGCACGGTCCTCTACAACGACCGTCGCCAACTCATGGAACAATGCAGCCATAAAACGTCTGCAACGCACGTGTAGCCAGGCGTAATTCGGAGTCCCGTTTTTTCCTCGGCAAAATTAACGGGGCCTTCGACTTGGGGAGGAAACCTCGGTCACCCTCGTCCAGGGTGAGATGGGACTCTTCCTACTCCACGATCGCGCGAGGGAGGAGTTTCCTGGCCAACGGGGCAGGAAAATCGATCCTCCTCCCCCAAGTCGATGGCCAATCGATAAACAGAAAAAGTCAACGCGAATCGGTTGACGAACCCCCAAAATCGCGTCTCGGAGGGGGTTCAAGCCGAGGAGGAAACGGGCTCTGGACACTTCGACACTCGTCGCTGAAATCTCAGACAACAACGATCGAAATCTTTAACTCGTCGCAAAAGGTTCGAAGACAACGGTCGAAAATCTGCAGTTCCATCGTTTCGGGAACACTCGTCATTCGATCTTCGAAGAAATCGCAGCTTAGAAAGTTCAATCGTCTCGTGAACCATTCGTTGTTCGAAGATCATTTCGCGAAACCTCAGCTCAAGCGGTTCGTGAGCAACAACTCGTGATTCGACATCAAGGAGAACAGCCGGATTTCGATTCGAAACAATCCGGCAATTCAACAGTCGCTCAAGATTAATTTGGCGAGCGACGGCTAGGAACCCGCGTACCACGAAGGTTAAGAGTTCCTTACAACCCCTCAGAGTTTAAAAGAAAACTCACGCGACTACCTGGCCAGTACCGCCGCGACGGTACGATTCACTCTATGTTAATTAATTGATCGATGGTTGAGTGGTACTTCCTAAAGCCACTTTAAAGGTGGGATATTGTGTTGCTATTTTCTAATACCCATTGTAGTCTGTGGTTGATCATTTTTTCTAATAGCTTGCACATGTTGTTGGTTAGTGATATGGGTCGATAGCTTTCAGGGAGTAACGGGTCCTTACCAGGTTTGACAATCGGGATGATTATAGCCTCATTCCACGATTCTGGGAATATGACATTTTTCCATATGAAATTGAATATCTCTAATAGGTGTTTGAGTCCATTCGGAGGGAGGTTTACCAGTAGTTTGTTAGGTATTCCGTCAGGGCCAGGACTGGTGTTTTTACATTGTTTCAGTATCTTATTTAATTCTTCAATTTTGAATGTTTCGTTGATTAAAAAAAGGTCCTGGTTCCGAATACTGGGAGTTTTATTGGTATCAGGGAATGTTTGTTCAGTTTTATATTTAAGGAAGTTGCTATCGTAGTTTTTATCACTAGAGTTTTTAGCAAATGTTTTAACTAGTAAGTTTGTTATTTCTTTGTGGTCGTTGGTTATAGTTTTCTCTGGCGTAGTTAAGGCTGTGATACTTTTTCTTGAGTGGACGCCCTGAATTGCTTTTATTTTGTTCCACATTACCTTTGTGGGGGTAGAGTTATTTATTGTAAATAAGAAATTTATCCAGAATTTTTTCTTATTCGTTTTAATGGTCATCCTTGCACTAGCTCTAGATTTTATGAATTTTATAAGGTTAGCGGTTGTCTTGTGTTTTTTGTATCTGTTGAAGGCGTGTTTGTAGTTTTTCATTGCAGTTTCACATTCCTCGTTTCACCAAGGTACAGTGCAGCGCTTTTTTCCGGGTCGAGGTTTTGTTTTTGGGATGGATTGGTCAGCAACATCGATGATGATCTGGATAAATTCTTTTATTATTTGTTCAATATCATAAGAGTTTGTTATGGCATTATTATCTAGAGAAGGGGTGTTAAGTTCGATGAATCTACTATATTTGCTCCAGTTGGCCAGTTCAAATTTCCATCTGGGGGCTGGTTGTAGGTAGTTGACTGTTCGGTCTAGTTGCATTTTTAATAGAATCGGGTAGTGGCCACTGTCGTACAGATCTGAGGTGGTAATACATTTGCATTTGTATGCGATGTTGGCGTTGCTTAAGGTTAAGTCTATTTTGCCAGAAGAGCCATTAGCTGAATTAAAGTGTGTTGGTTTTTGATCATTGAGAAGTATTAAGGTATGGTTGAGTAGGATTTTTTCAATAATGTTACTTCCTGAATCGGTTCTTTTTGAGCCCCAGAGTGTATTATGGCTGTTGAAGTCCCCGGTAATGGTAAATGGTTTTGGTATGTTGTTAATTAAATTGCTTAATTCGGATTCGTTTAGTTGGTAGCTGTTTGGTATATACAGGGTGTTCGGCTACCTATAGTAAAAATTTTAATGAGCGGTAGTAGAGGCCAAAATAAGACGAAAATCAAGAATATTAATTTCTTGATGGAGGCTTCGTTGCAAAGTTATTAACGTTTTAAAGCTCCGCCTGTAGAATGGCAACCCGCTAACAGCTGCGTTCGCGCGGACGGTTGCGGCAGTCCAGTGTTAGTGGTTCTCACGCAGCATGAACAATTTTACTTACCGACATTATCAACAGCCTTAGATTTTTGTCCACTTATGGGAATGCGAACACCTTACGTTGAATAAGATTCAACCTGTCTTATGAAAATCCAGAAGGGCATATCAAAACTCGCCCGACGAGATTTTCACAGAGTGTTCCGTCCGGCCAGCTCGGGGTTCTCCGCTCGTTTATGGTGCCAGATGCGGAACCTTGACTTTGTCGAAAAAGTCTTCGAACATTCCGCATCTGGCAAATTTCCGTCGCCAACTCATGGAACAATGCAGCCATAAAACGTCTGCAACGTACGTGTAGCTAGGTGTAATTCGGAGTCCCGTTTTTTCCTCGGCAAAATTAACGGGGCCTTCGACTTGGGGAGGAAACCTCGGTCACCCTCGTCCAGGGTGAGATGGGACTCTTCCTCCTCCACGATCGCGCGAGGGAGGAGTTTCCTGGTCAACGGGGCAGGAAAATTGATCCTCCTCCCCCAAGTCGATGGCCAATCGATAAACGGAAAAGGTCAACGCGAATCGGTTGACGAACCCCCAAAATCGCGTCTCGGAGGGGGTTCGAGCCGAGGAGAAAACGGGCTCCGGACACTTCGACACTCGTCGCTGAAACCTCTGACAACAACGATCGAAATCTTTAACTCGACGCTAAAAGTTCGAAGACAACCGTCGAAATCTTCTTTAACTGGTCGCTGAAATCTCAGACAACAACGATCGAAATCTTTAACTCGTCGCAAAAGGTTCGAAGACAACGGTCGAAAATCTGCAGTTCCATCGTTTCGGGAACACTCGTCATTCGATCTTCGAAGAAATCGCAGCTTGGAAAGTTCAATCGTCTCGTGAACCATTCGTTGTTCGAACATCATTTCGCGAAAACTCAGCTCAAGCGGTTCGTGAGCAACAACTCGTGATTCGACATTAAAGAGAACAGCCGGATTTCGATTCGAAACAATCCGGCAATTCAACAGTCGCTCAAGATTAATTTGGCGAGTGACGGCTAGGAACCCGCGTACCACGAAGGTTAAGACAGCCTTACAACCCCTCAGAGTTTAAAAGAAAACTCACGCGACTACCTGGCCAGTACCGCCGCGACGCACAGTGGTTCAGATTGAAAAACCGTGTGCCATTTCCTTAAAAAATCGACTATCACATATCGATATTTGATAAGTGTATACTGTTTCTTAAATGCCCAGCAGTCTCGAAAATGAAGATATTTATACAATTTGATATAGTTTTTTAGTAGCAATGACGACTTAAAGTCGAATTTTTTGTGGATAGTGTCTTTCATTAGAAAAATTGCATTTTTTCTTTCAGGAGTTCTGATGTTCCTATTCAATATTTTCCTGTTTTCTTTCTTTTAAAGTAAAGAGCATTCTTCCATGATAGAAAACCGCTCCTTACATTAATGATTACCGTATAGAATGTACTGGAAAAGTAATGCTCAATGAAATATAACAAATTTTTCAAATTTCTTGCAATTGACAGGGATTATCTTTTAAGTCCCAAAGAATCCCGCGTTTTAACAAATTGGAATATTCTCGGCACACCTTCCTCTAAATAATCATGAAAGAGTTGATTCCCCCCTCGTCCCACTGCTCAAATTATTAATGCTTAAAATTATTAACGTTGGACGCTGTATCGCACCAATTAATGAAATTCTACGTGGAGAGAAAACAGGAAAACAATATAGGTTAGGTGTTTTGAACACGTTGACAAAACAAAAGAATGTGCTAACAATAAAAATGCCTTACCGAAAAATTAATTAGGTGCCTAAATTTTTCGACGAAAAAAAAAATTTCAAATCGTTCTGAAAAAATTATGTTCGGTTGCGAGGGTCAATTACAAAGATTTTTGGTGAATAGACATACCCCCGGAATCCTACCCACTTTCTAGAAAAAAATTCGAGAATGTGTGAAATTTTTTGACGGAAAAAAAAAAATTTCAAATCGTTTTGGAAAAATTATTTTCGGTTGCGGGGGTCAATTACAATAATTTTTGGTAAATAGACATATTCCCGAAATCTTGCGCATTTTCGAGAAAAAAATTCAGTACGAGTGGAACTTTAAACGTTAATAACTTTTTAACGAAGCCTCAGTTGGGCAATTGGTATTCTTGATTTTCGACTTATTTTGGCCTCTACTATCGCTCATTAAAATTTTTACCATTAGTAGCCGAACACCCTGTATATAGATTGATAAAGATTGATAACAACAAAAACAACAATTGTGATACAATTTTTCTTTAACCTATCCATAGCTTAGCATTTCAAACTTATCTGGTTCAAGTTGCATGCTAATATCACATACGGTTTAAAAGTTATACAAAAAAGGCACACGATTTTCTAATCTGAACCACTGTGCGACGGTACGATTCATGGTCCTTCGAGCCGGATAGTGACGTGTTGTGAAACAGTTCGCATCGAAACCTGCAATCCACGAAGCTATCCAACCACCGTACGAGAGGAGGCCTTTTCGTGCAAGGCTATCCCAAGGCAACGAGATCCTGAAACGGTGCAGCCAACCTACCAAACGAGGACGACTCCAGGGAAGGATAGCGACGGTCATCTACAAGACAGCGCTGACCAGACGAATTCGAGACGACCCCTGGACGAACTGCGAAAGGTAGGCTCGTTCGTTATTACAATTGCCAATTAACACGGGTATTTCCTCTCTTTACCGATCCTTAATTCGAACGAGACATGTCTCTGACAAAAGACACGAGCGCGAGCATGTCCGACAACCACGATCTCTGAATACGCGAGTTAAAAAATAAACGGCGCACATTTAAGAGCCAAGTGACAATGTTTGGGCACTACTTGGACTCTTTCAAAGACAGCGAGACGGAACGCGTAAAATTGTCCGAACGACTCATGCGCATTCACGGACAATTCGAAACTTTCAATCGCGTCCAAGACGAGCTAGGCAACATCGACAACTACGAAGAAGCCGAAATTGAGAGAAACGCCGCGACCGACATTTACGATAACGCGATCTCAAGAGCAACCGTGATGCTGAATCGACTCGCGAGCGCCGCGGTTTGTTCAAAGGCGGGAGAAAATTCGGGTACCGCGAATTGCAGCAACGGAAGCTGCAACCCAACAGCCACGTCGTCGTGCTCACTGCCTGTCCATTTGCCGAAGATGAGCCTACCGAAATTCGACGGACGAATCGAATCATAGCTCACATTCAAGGACGCGTTTAACGACCTTATCCATTTGCAACCGGGCTTAAGCATAATACAAAAATTGCAATATCTACAGTTGTCGTTATCCGGAAAGGCTGAAGCGGCAATCAGCGCTTTCACCATTTCTAACGAGAACTACGAAGCGGCGTGGACCCACTTAAGCGAGATGTACGACAACCGACGCGCACTCGTACTACGTCACGCGACCCTGCTCCGCGATTCACCAGCAATGCCCGATCACAGGTCCGAATCGGTACGCGACCTAGTAAATCACGTGCAATTGCACATTCGATCCTTGCAAGCCCTCGGTCGTTCATGGGAAAACATCGCACAAGATTTGATTACCAGTATCATAGTCTCGAAGATGGACGACGAAACCAAACGAAATTGGGAACGCACGCTCTCCGACACCGAAGTTCCCAAACTCGAGGAGTTCATCAAATTCATGCATAACGCGTCACATCAGACGGAAGAATTTGAACCGACAAATCGCGCAACACAAAACCCATATCGAGACGCGATTCCGCCTCCGACTCAATCGCGACCGTACCATCTTCGCCCGCGTTCTCCGAAGACACAATACCAGAAAATAAAGATGTACGCTACGAAAACGTCGACAAGGGAACCGCCGCGCGCGAATTTCGACCAGCGCGAAAATTATTCAAAACGTCAGCCACCGTCACCGCGCCCGCAACGAAGAACACCGAGATCGACCGCCGGTTTATCGTGCAGCATCTGCAACTCAGAAGGACACGCAGAATATTCCTGCAAACGGTTCCTAGAAATGTCGGTCATCCATCGAACCGACGCCGCGCGTAAGGCCGATCTGTGCATGAATTGCTTACGACCGGGTCACAGAAGCGAGGATTGCCGCGGTGGCACATGCCAAGTGTGCAATCAGCGGCACAATACAAAATTACATCAAGACGCGAAATACACTGGATCGACGGAATCGAAACAGTGACAAACAAGGAACGCCACGATCAAAACGGGAAAGGATCACCGGTCGCCGCATCATCCACCGATCTCCCAGCGCACGGCCTCTTAGCAACGGCTATGGTCGAAGTATATGACAGGGAGCGCAGAGCGATCGAGTGTCGCACGCTCTTAGACACGTGCTTGAGCGCCAATTTCATGACCGAAGCCCTCGCCGCGAAATTATACCTTCCCCTGGAAACATGCGCAGTCAAGATCGAAGTCTTAAATCAAGAAGACACGACGACGAACAATCTTCTGACGACCACGGTAAAATCGCGGACATCGAATTTCAAACGGACGCTGAAATTCTTCACGGTACCGCGAATAGCTAATAGAATCCCGGATCAACAAATCGACCGCGCCAGAATTCCGATACCGAAAAACGTGAAATTGGCCGATCCGCAATTTCACCGCCCGGCTCCAGTTGACATGCTTATAAGCGCCGGACCGACGATGGCAAGCTTAAGCATAGGTCAACTGAACCTCTCCTCCAATGATCAGTCGGATCTGATTCTGCAGAAGACCCAATTTGGATGGGTCATCGGGGGGAGCGGCCCTATGGCAACGGCGCGCACGAAACACCGGACATTCTTCGCTACCCCGGATTTCGATTTACAAAAATTCTGGGAGTTAGAGGAGGGTCCCCACATCCGACATTTATCGGCAGAAGAGCAGGAGTGCGAAGATCATTTCAAGGATCATATTAAACGCGATAAATCGGGACGGTATGTCGTCGCGTTACCCTTCAACGGAAGGGATTCCTAGCTTGGAGAGTCACGATCGCGCGCTCTCACTCGTTATTTGTCGCTCGAACGGAAATTTAATCGCGACGCGGAATTAAAACGCGAATACGTGGCCGTAATCGAAGATTACTTAGAGCTCGGGCACATGAGCGAGGTAAACGAGGCCAGCAATACGGACGGATTCTACCTGCCGCATCATGCCGTCGTAAAATCATAGAGCACCACCACTAAGGTCCGAGTCGTATTCGACGGTTCGGCAAAATCGAGTAGCGGACTTTCGCTTAACGACGTCCTCATGACCGGGCCCACCATCCAAGACGATTTGTTCGCCCTCCTCATGCGTTTCCGTACGCACAACTATGTTCTCACCGGAGACATAGAAGAAATGTATCGGCAGTTCCTCGTCCGTCCGGAGGATCGTCGATATCAGCGAATCTTGTGGCGCGACGACGACGGACGCATTAAGGCACATGAGCTGAATACAGCCACATTCGGATTATCATCAGCTCCATATCTCGCGGTCAGATACCTACAACAGCTGGCCGAAGACGAAAGTTCGCGAGCCCCGATCGCGGCGAAGGTGGTAACGCAAGATTTGTACGTAGATGACTTGCTAACCGGAGCCAATACTTACGCGCAAGCCTTGCATTTACGAGACTCTGTCATCGACCTCCTAAAACGCGGAGGATTGAATATTCGACAGTGGGTATCGAACGACCCGCGATTGTTAACCGGATTACCGACGGAACAAATCCACCCAAAATTTTTCGGCGACTCATCCATCAAAACCTTGGGACTTTCATGGGACGCTCGCAACGATGAAATAGTCTATACGGTGGACCTCCAAACCGACGCGAAAATAACCAAACGAACAATCCTATCTACTATTTCGAAAATCTTTGATCCGTTAGGGCTGCTATTGCCGGTAATCATCAAGGCAAAAATTTTGATCCAAGGACTCTGGCGGCTGCAATTAAATTGGGACGAATCGATATCCCATGAATTGCACACCGAATGGACAGTTTTCGTGCAAGAGTTCAGCACCTTGGACAAAATTGCCTTCCCGCGCCACGTAACGCAGCGCGCAACCATGAGAACCGAGCTGCACGGATACTGCGATGCGAGTGAACGCGCGTACGGCGCGTGTCTCTACCTACGAACCATAGACGAAGCCGGAAAAATCAAAGTCGAGTTGCTATGTGCAAAATCGCGCGTTGCACCGTTAAAACCCGTTAGCCTCGCCCGTCTCGAATTGTGCGGAGCACTGTTGCTGGCAAATCTCCATACGACCGCTCTCCAAAATTTCGCGCGATCATTCGACAAGATCATGTTTTGGACCGACTCGACCATCGTTCTTAACTGGATCAACAAGGAACCCTGCACCTTGGACAATCGGCGCGGCAATTTCGAACCAATTCAACTTGGCGCAACGGACCCACGTGGCTTCTCGAATCGGAATTGAATTGGCCGCCCTCGCAATATACGATCACGTCAAACGTACCTGAAGCGAGACCCTTTACGTGCTTCGTAACTAAAACTTGTCATTCCGAAGAAATTTTGCACCGGTACTCGTCAATAAAGCGTTTGCGCAGAATCGTCGCGTACTGCCTGCGCTTCAAAAGGAATAACAGTAACAGGGGTCCACTAACGATCGAAGAGCTGCACCACGCGAACGAACGAATTTTGCAGCTCACCCAAGCGTCCGTCTTCGCCAGAGAAATCCAACAGCTTAAAACGGGAAAAGAGTTACAATCGGCCAGCAGACTCTTATCGCTACGACCCTTCCTGGACGATAAGGGACTCTTACGTGTCGGCGGCCGGCTGCAGAACTCGGCTTTGCCATATGAGCAAAAACACCCAGTGTTGTTGCCAAAAAATAACACAATAACGGAATTAATAATTCAAGACGCACATGTCGAGAATCATCACGCCGGGATTAACACGACATTGTGCCTCGTCCGCCAGCAATATTGGCCTATGGATGGGAGAAACACCGTACGCAAAATCGTACGCCGGTGCGTCAGGTGCTTTCGGGTCGACCCCCCAATAACCAAGTACGTCATGGGCAACTTACCTGCGGCACGCGTTTCCGAAAGCCGACCCTTCGATAATTGCGGCATCGATTATTGCGGTCCGTTTTACGTAAAGGAGAAAAAATTCCGGAATCGAAATCGAGTCAAAATTTACGTTGCGGTATTTGTTTGTTTTGCAACCAAGGCGGTGCACCTTGAGGTAGTGGGAGACATGACCACCGAAACCTTCATCGCTGCCTTAAAACGATTCGTAGCTAGAAGAGAACTCTGCCGCAATATTTACTCCGACAACGGAACGAATTTCGTCGGTGCGGACAATGAGTTATCGAAATTCCACCAGATACTTAACGCCGACGAAGGGGTACAACGATGGCTTATCGACAAACAAATATCGTGGCACTTCATCCCAGCCCTCTCACCGAACTTCGGAGGGCTATGGGAAGCCGCGGTTCGGTCTTTCAAACACCACATAAAACGCGTGGTTAGAGAAGAACTCTTTACGTTCGAAGAGTTCAATACCTTGGTTGTCGAAATCGAAGGAATCCTAAATTCACGTCCGCTAACTCCACTTTCCGCCGACCCTACCGATCCTTCCGCATTGACTCCAGCCCACCTGTTAATTGGTAATTCTTTGACGAGCCTACCTGAGGCCGATTTCAGCAATACACCTGTCAACCGGCTGTCGAAGTGGCAACATATCCAGAAGGTAAAACGCGACTTCTGGAACAGGTGGTACAAAGAGTACCTGAACCAGCTCAACGTACGACAAAAGTGGGTCAAGGGATCCCACGATCTACGAGAGGGATCCTTGGTGGTCTTGAAGGACGACCACCTACCTCCGCTCCAGTGGCACCTCGGCCGAATCGAAAGGATGCACACTGGGCCAGACGGGGTAACACGAGCGGTGACAGTGCGGACCAGCCACGGCAGCTACAGGCGCAGCGTCAAGCAGCTGGCCCAGCTTCCAGTAACGGACGACATCGAAACTGCTCAAAACGTTGAGCAGTCGCCTAGCGGTCGTAATCCGCAATCACCGCATCCCGCACCGTTGTAGGACAACGGTCCAACCTGCTCCAGGAGCACCTCGCCCGTTTCGAGAGGAGGCACACCGGACCAAAAGGGGTAATCAGAGCGGTCATCGTGCGGACCAACCAAGCAGCCCCCGGCACAGCAGCGTGCAGCCGGCCCAGCGTTCGATAGGCAAAAAATCGAAACTGCTCAAAGCGTTGAGCAGTCGTTTAGCGGTCGTAATCCGCAATTATCGTAATCGCATAATCGAATCAATCGCATCATCTTAGCTCCGTGACACGAATCGGTCACCATACAACCTCTTGAACGCCTTCCGCGTTCAACGGGGGGAGCATGTTCCGTCCGGTCAGCTCGGGGTTTTCCGCTCGTTTATGGTGCCAGATGCGGAACCTTGACTTTGTCGAAAAAGTCTTCGAACATTCCGCATCTGGCAAATTTCATCGTAAAGCATTCAAGCACTTTAGCTTTTCGAAAGTGCAAGGCCCGAGTTGACCGACGAAGGGCTGCATTGTTCCGCGGGTGGCCTCTACAACGACCGTCGCCAACTCATGGAACAATGCAGCCATAAAACGTCTGAAACGCACGTGTAGCTAGGCGTAATTCGGACTCCCGTTTTTTTCCTCGGCAAAATTAACGGGGCCTTCGACTTGGGGAGGAAACCTCGGTCACTCTCGTCCAGGGTGAGATGGGACTCTTCCTCCTCCACGATCGCGCGAGGGAGGAGTTTCCTGGTCAACGGGGCAGGAAAATCGATCCTCCTCCCCCAAGTCGATGGCCAATCGATAAACGGAAAAGGTCAACGCGAATCGGTTGACGAACCCCCAAAATCGCGTCTCGGAGGGGGTTCGAGCCGAGGAGAAAACGGGCTCCGGACATTTCGACACTCGTCGCTGAAACCTCAGACAACAACGATCGAAATCTTTAACCCGTCGCTAAAAGTTCGAAGACAACGGTCGAAATCTTCTTTAACTGGTCGCTGAAATCTCAGACAACAACGATCGAAATCTTTAACTCGTCGCAAAAGGTTCGAAGACAACGGTCGAAAATCTGCAGTTCCATCGTTTCGGGAACACTCGTCATTCGATCTTCGAAGAAATCGCAGCTTAGAAAGTTCAATCGTCTCGTGAACCATTCGTTGTTCGAACATCATTTCGCGAAAACTCAGCTCAAGCGGTTCGTGAGCAACAACTCGTGATTCGACATTAAAGAGAACAGCCGGATTTCGATTCGAAACAATCCGGCAATTCAACAGTCGCTCAAGATTAATTTGGCGAGCGACGGCTAGGAACCCGCGTACCACGAAGGTTAAGAGGGCCTTACAACCCCTCAGAGTTTAAAAGAAAACTCACGCGACTACCTGGCCAGTACCTCCACGACGGTACGATTCACAGAGAAAGGGTGAATGCCAGTTCCAACAAACAATGTTGTTAACAAAAATCACCCACACGCGATTATACACACCCCACGATTGTCCACAGTGTCCGCAAGTGTCCACAAATAATCTTTTCAGACACTAACCACTATGCAATTAAATAAACACGCACCGCGATTATGTTATTCGTGAGTGTCTATGTGTACGTGCATCACGATTCTTCCAAGTTACTTTCGAATAATTAATTTTTCAAATATACTGTAATTTAAAAATGTAAAAAGGAATTTAATAAGTATTCGCTGATTGTTTATATCACTGTATTTCTTACATGCTACTTAATACATAACTGTATTAAATATGTCTAAAATGTGTCGCGTGAACTAGCTTGACTGATACTTTTTTACGACTCACTAGCTGGCCGAACACGTGCCGATGCTGCCCTTTGTCTCCACTGAGTGTGAGTGCATATGTGTGTGTGTGCGCGCGCGCGTGTGTGTGAGAGAGATAAGCGAGGCGAGTGACGTAGAATCGTTGTCCTGTTCGGCATTTGTTTTTCTGAACCTCGTCGATCGATGGCACAGTCAGCTGCTAATGTTGTTACATTCTTCGACGTGAACGCAAATCGATGCGAAAATTTCATTTATCCTACGATTCCTTTTTACATTTTTAAGATAAAGGTATTTTAAAATTAATAATAGGTTTATTCGTAACTCGGAAGAATCGTGATAGACACTCACGAATAACATAATCGCGGTGCGTGTTTATTTAATTGCATAGTGGTTAGTGTCTGAAAGGATTATTTGTGGACACTTGCGGACACTGTGGACAATCGTGGGGCGTGTATAATCGCGCGTGGGTGATTTTTGTTCACAACATTGTGTATTGGAACTGGCATTCACCCTTTCTCTATGAAAATCTCGTCGGGCGAGTTTTGATATGCCCTTCTGGATTTTCATAAGACAGGTTGGCACTGGACTGCCGCAACCGTCCGCGCGAACGTAGCTCATTAAAATTTTTTCTATAGGTAGCCGAATACCCTGTATATGTTACAGAGGTGTATCTTCGTGGATGAATATATTTTGGTCGAAATTGTTTCCATGTTTGAATTGATTGGGATTTTCTCACTATATAAGGAGTTATTTATCAAAATGGCTACTCCTCCGCTGGCGGTTTCTACATTCCTGTTGTGGACAAACGGACTGAAATTCTTAATTCGAATTGTTTGGTTGGGTTTGAGATGAGATTCTTGAAGGCAGATTACGTCTGGTTGGTATTTCTTCAGGAGAAGTTGTAGATATGTTAGTCGGAGGGAGAATACGTTCAAGTTCCATTGTAAAATTGTGAGCGTTTTAATTCAGTGGTATTTGATTTTGTATACGGGTAGGTTTAATAAGTTAATTAGAGGTTTGTGTTATGTTGGGAATGGTGGGTCGATGTGTGTAGCAGTTTCATTTTCAGTTTCGTTATCTGACGTTGCCGGGGTGCAACTAACTAATGAATTTCCTGAGGATGTTAATAGTAGTTCAGCCAGTTTGTATTTGAGTTTCTTTATTAACCTGTGGATTCTGTTTTTTATGCTTCTTTCCTTCAGGTGAGGATAGATTTCTGTTAACATCTCCATTAAACCTGGTATATTTTGTGTGAAGTCTAATGCCATGCTATAGGGGGTTTCAACGCCAAGTGCGTTTTCCATGAGAATGATTAATTGATTATAGTTCAGTGGGTAGTTTGATTTGGGATCGTTAATTTTGGATTTTGCTGGTTCGAACATATTTTCGATCTTACTGGTCATTTTATCTACTAATTGGATACATTTGGTACTTTTTTTCTATTTGATGGGACTTCCTGAGTATGTGGGGTAGCTTGCGTTAATATGTCTTGATTTGATATAGTATCGGTAATGAGGATTTCTTTTAGACTGACTGTGGATAATGTGTGTGCTCTTTTGTTATCTGGGTTCGAGATACTGTTTACTAGTAACGGCTTTGCCTCTTCTGGCTGTGGAGTAGTGGTGGTGGTAGGTATACTTATTGCCTGTGATGTAGATTCTGGATCTGTTTGTGTGTATAATTGAGAAGGATAGTCGATGTTATCGGCGGACGTGTTGTCTTCGTCTTTTTCCGGGCATTGTTTAGTTACGTGACCTGTTTGATTACAGCGGAAACAGATGAGTTTGTCGGTTGTGGAAAAGATTCTATATGTTGTATTCTCATATGTTACGGGAAAGACTCGGGAATCCTGCTTGTGTCCTCAGGATGTACGTATAATTGACGTCTGAAGCTTAGTATGTGTGTGTAACCAGGTTCATGGATACCGGCTCTCAAAAAGGTTATTTTGAATGTGATCCTGATTTTGTTGTGTTTAAAAATTTCTTCAATCGTGTCATGAGAAATCGTTGACGAGACATTAGAGAGTATTATCCGCTGAGATGGAGTAATTAATCGTTTCACGTTCACAGTGTTGTTATTTATTGTCATATGGCTATGATTGCTTACTATCGTGGTGACGGTGTCTTTGGAATCCAAGTAAATGCAGACTCTGTTGTTCGAAATTCTTGAAATGAAGCGGATAGTGGCGAGACTGATAATTTTTCCAAGTGCGTTTGTATAATCATGAATCGAAGTTTCTTCTATTGAATCTATTGTTATCGCTTGGTCCTTTTTCTGAAAGTTTCCATTGGTTACCGTTGAGGCGTATGTGTTTCGGGTTGATTGAAATGGTGCAGTTGAGTTTTCTGGTTCCGTATTCATTTGTGGATCTTTCGTGATGTCATGGCCGCTGTACTCAGAAGCCACTGTTTGTTCTAAAACTTGGTTCCTCATGCGCTGGAGCGCACAAGCCCACGCTGGTTTGTATTTGTCACTCTCTCACTCACTTTCACTCAGGCGCTCGCGACAACTCGCAAGTACGTCTTGTCTGTATGACGGTTGGCACGAGACTCAAACAATTTTTATTTGTCTCGTTTCTTAAAAATAAATGCATTATACGTCTTATCAATTCACCTCCTTCTAATCTGGTGAAACGTAATTACAAACCTTAACATAAACAATATTGTAATACTAAACTATGTTACTGTTACTAAACAATATTGTTTATTTATAGAGAAAACGTTTAATTAACACGATCATATTTTATAATTGAACAAGTAATTATTAAATATTTATATTGAGGTTGAAAGAATGCTATTGAAATCTAACTTACATGAAGATCAAAAATATGCAATGAGAAATAAAAAGAGAGAAAACGATATAAATAAATGACAATATAAGATAATATAGTATGCATACGAATGCCAATATATATGTCTATTATTAGGCCAAATTTGGTTGATTCAAGGTACTGTTCGTTCTCGACAGTGTGGCCAGATCGTGCATAATTGAGTGCATCGAAATCGACGATAGTGACGACGAACTTCCATAGCGTCTAACGGAGTGCTGGGGACAGCATACATACACTGCCGCACGAGCCGCGTGTACGTGAGCTCAGCATTTCGCACAATTTCGGGAAATCGATAAAGAACGCTAGTGTGACCCTTTCCTTTTTGCTCTTGTAAAAGAGCTGAAATACGACTTGGCGATAATCGGCATAGGATTCCAAGCCTCGACTGCCCCAGCATTTTTACTTTCCGACCTATGTAAGGTATAAGGTAGGTATCGTAATAAAAGAAAAATGTCGAAAATTTCCAAAATTCTTTTTTAGTGGAAATACACATTTTAGGACCCCCTGATCATATTGTGACTATTAAGAAAAAAGACATTTTTTTTGTTTCTTCTTGAGTCAAAACAGCTAAATGAATTTCAATGAAACTTTACATTTAAGATTTATATTTTCGTTTAAAGGTCTGATTAGATTTTGAGCGTGATCGGCTCCCATATAATGACGATTACAGTATTTTCTCTATACAAGCTCGGAACTCGTCCACGATATAGGCAAATATCGTATCCCCTCTACTTATTCCCACTGCGTACTGTTAGAACCCTGCACTCGGTGTACCGGCGAGTGATAACGGAGCGCTTGACGATCGGTCGTCGAACATTGTCAAACGATCCGGGTTCAAATTAATTACGAAGGCAACACTAGTGCAATAATAAAAATGTTTTTTAATTTTTCCTTTTCTTGGTTTGAAACTTTTAACAATGTCTGTGACAGTTTTCTGATTTAACTAAGATCAAGTACAATGTAATTTTTATTATTGTTTTTCATAAATTATAATACACATTTGCCCTTTCAATTTAAAGTGTATGCTTGTCTGAAAAAAAGATATTAGAACTTAATTTACCTATCATTTATTTGCCGATATCGTGAGACAACTCAGAGTAAAATGTGAGTTGGTTAAACAGTTCAAATTCGCAAGTTGTATCTTTTTGATTCACATATCACTATTGCAATAAACATACAATATGTACTGAAGTTATGACACGATTTAACTAGTACATTGTTATGAGCCAGGGCCGTGCAGCGCGAGCGGCCTGCGAGTGCAAGAGAGAGTATGGTATATTGGTATCAATTTATTAGTCCGGGTGCACGGACGAACCCGATGCAAGATCGGGGAGCCGCTAGGATAGTTGATAACGAGGACGAACCTGATGCGTAATCAGGGAGCCTCTAGGATGGAGTCACTAACGGACGAACCTGGTGCGAAACTCGGGACCCGTAGGAGGGTGTAATGGCGTGAACGAACCCAATGCGTAATCGGGGAGCCGCTAGGATGGTATTAGATTGCGTGGACGAACTCGATGCGTAATCGAGGAGCCACTGGGTTGTAAGAAATTGTATTTGGATTTAGGATATTTTAATTGACCTCGTAACTTTCAATTATTATATATAATATAACCCGAGCGGTAAGGTTATATTTTGTGGGAACGATTAACTAATAATAATCGCTTTATATAATGATGGGTTAAAGAAGTTAGGTAGCTCTCATTTAATAATAAAACTCGATATATTCTTAAACCAACAAGTAAGATACAAGTGTCTTGTGTCAGTTATGTCGCGTTCAAAGAATGATTATAATTACCTAAAATGATCTTGCGCGGTGTTGACGCACTGGCGATGCAGGGGGTAAGTCGGTTGACAATAAAGGACGTAATAGAATTTATGCCGGTTCACGGATTCTATATGGTTTAAAATTGATACGAAATGGTACTGTAGCCCGATCTCACGAGATGCAACTGACTGTCAGAACCGTGGACAGCGTAACGAGACGTGATGTTAACTCTAAACGTAACTGTACGATTCTGATCCCCCGAGTAAGGAAACCAAGGGGTTTATATACCCAAAAATTTGTGGGGGAGGATTCGGATGCACGATAGACATTACTATATTAGGTAATCTCCGAACTTCGTTAGTCACCGAGCAGCTGCATTTCGTGGGAATTGACTCTACATTCCAAAGGGTAGATAAGTAGCTGGGCGTTTTCCTAATGCACGCAAGTGGTACGGAAAAATTGGGGAACGAAACGTTCGGCATACGTAACAACATATACAATATTAAATCAACAACGAAATTTATCTTTATTTATTTTTGTTCTTCCTTTTTGTCAAACTTCGTCAACATGTTCGTGACACTTTTCTGATTAAAATTACACCAAATACGATTTAGATACAATTTAGATCCTATTTACTAACGCAATAAGCGATTAAAGGCATGCATCGTATGGGGGCATTTCACGTCGCCTGTATCGAAACACAGGCGATGTTTACGGGAGCAAATACAGAATCAGTATTTCATTCTGCGACCTCTGGAGAGAGTAGAGAGGTAGAGATCGGAATTAGAACACCGATTTCGTGCAGGCTCTCGTAAACATCGCCTGTGTTTTGCTACAGCCGACCCGAGGCGAAGGAACCGATAACTAATTCGGTGATGCTCAGGCGCTCAGTCCCTCTTTATCAATATGCTCGCTGTTCTTTTCTACACTCGCCGCCTCTAGTAGGCGTCATCAAAGTATCAAGAATCGTTTCACGTCCACGCTATAGCCGACTGTTGAGCCCCGAGAGCCCCGTGGCTTCTATAGAGACAATATTGTATACGTCTTATAGTTTTATAATTATTTCGATACACATACAGTGAATGTAAAAAGTATTCGTACACTAGTCAATTTGATCAAAAACTATGCAGAACTTTGTTTATTACAAAAGTATGTTAACAAAAACATGCATACATATTCTTAGAAATCTCTGGAACAAATGTCATTAACAACAAATTATTTGATTATATTTATTATGAAAATATTAACAAATTTCCAGAAATTGGCGTGAAATATACGTGTAATAAGTATTCGTACACTTTTCGTAGGGAAAATCTACGAAAGACTCCCTCCCGCCTCTTTGGGGAGAGGCGGGAGGGGTGTGTGGAATTCCCCGCGCCCATAATAACGGGCGCGGGACCTACCCACTTTTGTCGTGGGGAAAATCTTTGAAAGACTCCCTCCCACCTCTTTGGGGAGAGGCGGGAGGGGTGTGTGGGATTCCCCGCGCCCATTATAACGGGCGCGGGACCTACCCACTAAAAACCCCACGGTGACCCTTCCGCACGATTTGGGAGGATACCGGGAATCGCTCGAAGCATACTTCCGGTATCCTCCCCGTGCCCGCGCTTTGCGCCCACCCGCGGGGGGACAAACGGTCCCCCCGGTAATCGCCCTGTCTCATAGCGGCAGGACGAGGCCACATCGTCCTGCCGCCATCCGTCCCGGGGCCGCGTCTAGTGGCGGCTGCGAGCCCCAACTCGCAACCGCCGCGACCCCGTTTCTACCCCTCGGAGGCCGGCAGCTCATGGCCGCACCAGGCCACCGAGGGTGCCGCTCCGTGCGCCGGACCCGGACAGGAGGCACTGCCACCCCATCCGGTCCGACCCTACGCCGCCTGGCGGGAGGGGGCTCCTATCAGGACCCCCCCTCCCAGCCTGGGTCATGCGCCACGCCGAGGGGGCCGCCCGCGTCGCCTGACGCCCAGGCGACGCTCTCTCGCCACCAAACGAGCGCGAGCCTCAGCGCGCCGCTGACGCTCGCGCTCCCTTCCCGCGGTCTCCTTCTGCAACATTACGATTTCGCAGAAGGAGGCCACGGCCCTCCACTTCTCCTCGCTGCCGAGCATGGCGCGCACCATGCCCGGCAGCGAGACATCCCGCCCGATGACGCCGATCAGGACACGGCGTTCACCCCTCCCATGCAGCGCATACCTCGAGGGTATGTTCCGCCGTGTCCTGCTCAGCGTCACAATGGCAGCAACGCGCCGTCGGCTCCTTCCCTATCCGGCACAGGTATCTCCCGAAGCTGCCATGCCCCGAGAACACCTGTGCCATCCTGTAAGTGAGGCTTCCATGGCCTCTGTCCAGCCACTCACATAGGAGTGGCCGAACAGCCCCGACTGTCCGGTGCCCCGCGGTAGGCAGAGCCAACCGCTCTTGCCACGCGTGCACCACGGACTGCCGGGCCTGGCGCTTCAACTCGCCCCAAGCAGGTTCCTGCACACCCGGGACCGCCCCCACCCCCGCGCGACGGTCGACGCGGTGACGATACATCATCGCGTGCGACCGCGCGAGGAGATCCATGGGCGGCATCCCCGCAAGAACCGTCGCCGCCTCATGTGACACGGTCCGGTACCCGCGGACGACCCTTAGAGCCATCCGCCTCTGCACCCGACGCAGCATAGTCATGCCGCGCCGGGAGGCCGCCAGGTCGTCCGCCCAGACGGGGGCCCCGTATAGGACCACCGACTGAACCATTGCCACATAGAGGCGGCGAACTCGGCCCGCCGGGCCCCCCAGGTTGGGCAGAATCCGGCCCAAAGCCCCGACCATCCTCTCCAGCCGGGGGACCAGGCAGCGGAAATGCTCCTCGAAGCGCCAGTGGCTATCGAGGATCAGCCCCAGATACCTCATCTGGGGCTTCACCTCGATATTAGCCTCACCCACGCGGATCAGAGGGGGTGGCGGATCCTGCCGAGGTGAATGGAACGCTATCACCTCGGTCTTATGGACCGCCACCGTCATCCCCATCCCTCTGATCCGGCCGACGACGCGTTGCGCCCCCTCCTCCGCGAGACGCTTGGCCCTCCCCCAGTGCGCCCCGACGGCCAGCACCAGTGTGTCATCTGCATAACACACGGCGCTGACGCCGTCGGGGAGGTCGGCCCGCAACACTGCGTCGTACGCGATGTTCCACAGGAGTGGCCCGAGGACCGACCCCTGCGGAACCCCGCAGTACACCTCCCTCCGCATATGCCCATCCCGGCCCGGATACTCGATCCACCTGCCGCGGAGATAATCCCCGATGACCGCCCCGAGACAAGGGGGGACCCGATGATATTCGAGCCCCCTCCTTATCTCCTCCCAGGGCAGGGTGTTAAAGGCGTTGGCAATATCCAAGGATATTGCCAAAGCCACCCCTCCCCGGGAGACGGCCGACTCCGAGAGGGCCCTGACACGACCTATCGCGTCGATGGTCGATCGACCCTCCCGGAAACCGTACTGGCAGTCGGCCAGGCCGGGGGCACCCCGCGACAGGTGCTCGACGAGGCGGGCAGCAATCACCCGCTCGAAGAGCTTGCCCACCTCGTCGAGGAGACAGATGGGCCGGTATGCGGAGGGAGACTCCGCGGGCCGACCCTCCTTCCGGAGGAGGACCATCCTCGCCACCTTCCAACTGGGGGGGAATCGCCCGTCCCTCAGGCATCGGTCGAACAACCGCCTGAGGTCGGCCCCAAGGACGCCCTGGGTCAAGACCCAAACCCGGCCGGGCACACCATCCGGACCCGGGGCCGTGTTACGCGCCCCGAGCCGTCTGATGGCCGCGGCCAGCTCCCCCTGAGTGACCCCCAGTTCGGCCGCCCAATCCCTAGGGACTGCCGCCTCCACCGGAGGACGTGGTCCCCTCACCCGAATTGGGAAAAGAGTATTGACCACGTCCTCCAGCAGCCGGGGGTCAAGACCCTCGGTGACGGGGGGCGCCCACGGGCGGAGCTTCTTCAGCACCACCCTGTACGGGCGCCCCCAAGGATCGTCATCGAGGGTCTGGAGGAGATCCTTCCATGCCCGGGTCTTGGCCCGTTTGATGGCGACCTGCAGAGCAACCCGCGCCATCCGGTATGCCTCATACAGGTCATCTGCCCTCGCTCGCGCCACGCCATCGTCCGGTCGTAGACGACGGCGCGCGCGGGCGTACTGGCGTCGGACGCGGACACTCGCGACCCGCAATTCCGCGATCGCGGCCGACCACCAGTACACCGCCCGGCGAGGAGAAGCTCGCCCGACCCGGGGCATCGACGCGTCGCAAATGTTTGCGACTAGTACCCCGAGTCGGGCAGCCTCCTCCTCCATGCTCGGCAACTCGGCCGCCACCTGCGGCCAAGTTGCAGCGAGGGCAGCTGCCATCAGGGCGTCCTTGTCCAGGCGCCGAAGCGCCCAGCGGCGCGGTGGGGTGCCATCCGGGCGGTGGTGCCGGGATGCAGCCCCGGCGGCAGAGACCTCCATCCGGATATACCTGTGATCGGAGAGTGTCTCTGCCCCCGGGACCACCTGCCAACCCGACACCATGCGCACGGCGTTGGGGGTCGCGAATCCAACATCCACGATAGACCCCCCATATCGCCGCACGCACGTGTGCTCCGACCCCCGGTTCAGTAACCGAAGGTCGAGCCCCGCCGCCCAGTCGCCCAGGATCCCGCCGCGAACGGTGGTCCTAGGGGATCCCCAAGCCACCGACTTGGCGTTAAAGTCCCCCAGGACTAGCACCGGCCGGGCCGCGCAGCGCTGCACGCATGCCGCGACCTCGGCCAAGTACAGCTCGAACGCGGCGTGACCGCTGCGGGGCGAGATGTAGCACCCCACTACGGCGACTCCCCCCCAGTCCACGGCGACGAAACCCCGACCGCGTTCCAGAATGGAGAACGGCGAGGGACCCGTCGCCACCTCCCCATACCGTCGCCACCAAACCGTCCGCGTCGCCCACCCAATGTGGGTGATCAGGCACGCGGTACGGCTCGGCTTCTTCTTCCAGGAGGGGCGAGAGCACTTTTTGCACCCCACCCTGTGATCGGCTGGCCTCCCCATGTCCGCACATAGCGGGCAGTGGGGGGCCGCCGAGCACTGGCTCGCGCGGTGGTCATTCGCCCCGCAGCGGTAGCACTGACCGCTGCGGTCCACCGGCGAGGTGCACCACTGCCTCACGTGCCCCAACTCGAGGCAGCGGTGACACTGGAGTGGGCGCGGCGCGAGTATCTCCACTCGCGCCGAAACCCACCCCACCAATAACCTCCCGCATTCCGCCACCTTTCGGGCGGCGGAGAGGGGACACCGGGCCCACACCGACCCCAGGCCGGAAGGAGACCTGCGGATTTCTCCGACCCGCACGTCTCCTTCGGGGCAATCATCCGCCCTCGCTAGGGCACAGGACACCTCCTGCGCGGTGACCGAGTCATCCAGCCCACATATGCGCATCTATGTGGGCTGCGTGGGCCGGGCGACTCGGACAACCCGCTCGCCCAGCTGCTCCTGGAGCCTCTGGGCGAGTCGGTCCGCCTTCTCGCCGCCCTCACGGAAGCGATGCCGAGCTCCTCCAGGGATATATTATCCCTGGCGAGCTGCATCGCCCCCGCGAGTGTCAGGTCGCCCCCCTGAGGAACCGTCAGCGTCACTGCTGCCGTTTTAGGGGGGCGCCCTGGTCGCACCTTCGCGGCCTTTCCCTTGGCCGCGGGCGGCGAGGTAGCAGATCGCGGCTGCGAGGCCTTCCTCGCCGCCCTGTTCGCCTTCCGCCCTACCACCTCGCTCCACGACACCCCCCCTTGGGATGGTGCCGCGGAGGACGCGCGCACCGGAACGGCCACGGTGGGTGGAGCCTTCCCTCCCCCCACCTTTGCCTTCCCCGCCTGAACCGACTTTGGTCGGGGAGGCACCGCCTTCTTGTTGCTGACCGCACCTCCGTGGAGGAGCTCCTCCCGGAAGGCGGCCAGCTTACTGTCCATCATGTTCGCGATCCTCCTTAGAAGTTCATCCCCTGAGGAGGATGGGGAATTCTGAACGGGCGGAGTGCGGATGGAAGGTCCCCGCAACACCGCCGCCGCACTCCGCTTTTTTTCCACGACCGTGGGTCGTGGTGGTGGTGGCGGAGGAGGAGGGAGGATAGGAGGGAGGGCTGCGCTGTTCCAGCGCGCCTCTGCCCTCATCCTCCCCCGTCGCTCCTCCTCCACCAGGAGCTGCAGCCGGGCATTTCGCCCGCTCATCTCCTGCGACGCCTCCCCCATCTTTTGCGCAGCCTCTCGCAGGGCCTCAGCCATGCTGCTTTTCTTCCCCTTTAGAGAGCAGGCTGCGGCAACCTACTTCTGAGGAGGATCGGGAAGATGATCGATAGTAAGCTGGCCGCCTTCCGGGAGGAGCTCCTCCACGGAGGTGCGGTCAGCAACAAGAAGGCGGTGCCTCCCCGACCAAAGTCGGTTCAGGCGGGGAAGGCAAAGGTGGGGGGAGGGAAGGCTCCACCCACCGTGGCCGTTCCGGTGCCGCGGGTCGTGGCCCCCCAGGGGGGTAGTGCACCCGCGGCCTCGGTGCGCGCGTCCTCTGCGGCACCATCCCAAGGGGGGGGGTGTCGTGGAGCGTGGTGGTAGGGCGGAAGGCGAAGAGGGCGGCGAGGAAGGCCTCGCAGCCGCGACCTGCTACCTCGCCGACCGCGGCCAAGGGAAAGGCCGCGAAGATGCGACCAGGGCGCACCCCTAAAACAAAAGCAGTGACGCTGACCGTTCCTCAGGGGGGCGACCTGACACTCGCGGGGGCGATGCAGCTCGCCAGGGATAATATATCCCTGGAGGAGCTTGGCATCGCGTCCGTGAGGGCGAAGAGGGCCGTGACCGGGGGTCTCCTGCTGGAGATCCCTGGTCCAGAGGGCGGCGAGAAGGCGGACCGACTCGCCCAGAGGCTCCAGGAGGAGCTGGGCGAGCGGGGTGTCCGAGTCGTCCGGCCCACGAAGCGCACAGAGATGCGCATATGCGGGTTGGACGACTCGGTCACCGCGCAGGAGGTGTCCTGTGCCTTAGCGAGGGCGGGTGATTGCCCCGATGGCGACGTGCGGGTCGGAGAAATCCGCAGGTCCCCTTCCGGCCTGG